>NW_027271784.1:192500-194296 GCF_040938485.1 Diadema antillarum | reverse complement strand
AAGTCGTAGCTGTCGGCTTCATAGCCAATATATGCACGTATGGAAATTTTACAGCCAGACTCAGCACATGTATGGAAATTCCCCAGCCACAGTCAAGCAGTTTCCTGCTTTAACAGTTGGCGCGAAATTCAAATATTAACAGTTGGCGCGAAATTCAAATATTAACAGTTGGCAATACATTGAAATTAAATAACAATTCTTAGTTTATGCTGCTTACAGCCAATTCATACACGTATGGAAATTTCCCAGCCAGACTCAGCACATGTATGGTAGCCACAGTCAGCCAGTTTCCCGCTTTAACAGTTGGCGCGAAATTCAAATATTAACAGTTGGCGCTACATTCAAATTAAATCACAATTCTTAGTTGTACTGCTTACATAGCCAATACATACATGTATGGAAATTCCCCAGCCAGACTCAGCACATATGTTAGCCACAGTCAGCCAGTTTCCCACCTTAACAGTTGGCGCGAAATTCAAATATTAACAGTTGGCAATATATTCAAATTAAATCACAAGTCCTAGCTGTACTTCTTACATGATAGCCAATACATAAAAGTATGGAACTTCACCAGCCAGACTCAGCACAAGTATGGCAATTCCCAGCCACAATCAGCCAGTCTAACCCTAAGTCTCGTCCTAATTGGAAGTAGTATAATTGGAATTCAAATAGTATTTCAGAGTATTTCAAACCACCATGGCGGGAATTTACATCAACAGGGATATCGATAGTGCCATCCTGATTAGAAATTACAATGTTATGCGTGCCCAGATTAAGCACAAGTATTTTTGTGGGACAGCGATCATCATCAGGGCCTCCAACGAAGGTGTAATTTCGAGCATAGCCTCCGTATCCAGGCAGGAAACGACGAGGGTCTGAACGCATTATGTCCTCACTAACTACCCTTTGGCTGCCTTCAATGGGTGAATCCAAAAGTTCCTGGTTGAGAAGCCGTGCACGGGTAATGTATAATGTACTTTTTTTTTCAAATGAAATTACGTATTTGGGGTGAACATTAACACAATTGATATTGATATGAAGGTAGAAACTACATTCTTCTTGCCACAAGAGGGCATTATTGCAATTTATACATGTGCATACTAGCATTATTCTTTACATTTGTTTTCCAACATTTTTTGAAAAGAAAGATTCAAAGGAAAAAACTGAGAAAATGTGTAAAAAAACTAGGAAAAACCATTCCAATGGTTCTTTACACGTTTTTTACACGTATTTTTTCCTATTTGTATTCAATATAGCCGAGGGCCTTGGTCTCGACATTTGGGTAACACACTGCACCACGTCAGAAGAGGTGGAAAAAGTGATAAAAGAAACCAACCACAACCAGATCATGGTAAACGGCGAATTTTGGAGAGCGTTTGGCGAATGGATAGAAGTGAGTTCTTGAAATGTTGCAACCTACATTGCTATCCCATCCATAACTACCCTTTAGCGTCAGTAAAATAGCATCAGAGAGAAGAAAAAATCTTTGCTAAATTGACCCAAATCTAAAATGAATTACGTCAAAATATCACAAAGTATAACAAAGCGTGACGAAGTATGATGAAGTAGAGCGATAAACTGACCAGCTTGTATTGATTCAATAGGATTATTTCGATGATTACAATTTGTTTCTAATAACACTTATTCAAATCCATTTTCTGTTACAAAACACCCTTCGTAAACAAGAAAGGGTGTTCCAACCGAAGGCGGACATGCTAGGAGTTACTGCAATCCTGAAGGTGGCGACAGATGGCTCCATCATTGACATTGTGAGTAAATATTCATATTTAATCATT
>NW_027271784.1:185000-187500 GCF_040938485.1 Diadema antillarum | reverse complement strand
AACCCTAACCCTAACCCTAACCCTAACCCTAACCCTAACCCTAACCCTAACCCTAACCCTAACCCTAACCCTAACCCTAACCCTAACCCTAACCCTAACCCTAACCCCCTAACCCTAACCCTAACCCTAACCCTAACCCTAACCCTAACCCTAACCCTAACCCTAACCCTAACCCTAACCCTAACCCACCCTAACCCTAACCCTAACCCTAACCCTAACCCTAACCCTAACCCTAACCCTAACCCTAACCCTAACCCTAACCCTAACCCTAACCCTAACCCTAACCCTAACCCTAACCCTAACCCTAACCCTAACCCTAACCCTAACCCTAACCCTAACCCTAACCCTAACCCTAACCCTAACCCTAACCCTAACCCTAACCCTAACCCTAACCCTAACCCTAACCCTAACCCTAACCCTAACCCTAACCCTAACCCCCTAACCCTAACCCTAACCCTAACCCTAACCCTAACCCTAACCCTAACCCTAACCCTAACCCTAACCCTAACCCTAACCCTAACCCTAACCCTAACCCTAACCCTAACCCTAACCCTAACCCTAACCCTAACCCTAACCCTAACCCCCTAACCCCCTAACCCTAACCCTAACCCTAACCCTAACCCTAACCCCCTAACCCTAACCCTAACCCTAACCCTAACCCTAGCACACCCCTAACCCAACCCTAACCCTAACCCTAACCCTAACCCTAACCCAACCCTACCCTAACCCTAACCCAACCCTAACCCTAACCCTTACCCTAACATTTACCCCTAAACCCTATCCCCTAACTCTAAATCTAACTTAACCCTAACCCTAACCCTAACCCCTAACAGTAAAACTTACTCGACCCTAACCCTAACCCTAACCTAGTTTACTGCCTTAATATTTGGCGCTAGATGGAAATTAAATCACAAGTCGTAGCTGTCGGCTTCATAGCCAATATATGCACGTATGGAAATTTTACAGCCAGACTCAGCACATGTATGGAAATTCCCCAGCCACAGTCAAGCAGTTTCCTGCTTTAACAGTTGGCGCGAAATTCAAATATTAACAGTTGGCGCGAAATTCAAATATTAACAGTTGGCAATACATTGAAATTAAATAACAATTCTTAGTTTATGCTGCTTACAGCCAATTCATACACGTATGGAAATTTCCCAGCCAGACTCAGCACATGTATGGTAGCCACAGTCAGCCAGTTTCCCGCTTTAACAGTTGGCGCGAAATTCAAATATTAACAGTTGGCGCTACATTCAAATTAAATCACAATTCTTAGTTGTACTGCTTACATAGCCAATACATACATGTATGGAAATTCCCCAGCCAGACTCAGCACATATGTTAGCCACAGTCAGCCAGTTTCCCACCTTAACAGTTGGCGCGAAATTCAAATATTAACAGTTGGCAATATATTCAAATTAAATCACAAGTCCTAGCTGTACTTCTTACATGATAGCCAATACATAAAAGTATGGAACTTCACCAGCCAGACTCAGCACAAGTATGGCAATTCCCAGCCACAATCAGCCAGTCTAACCCTAAGTCTCGTCCTAATTGGAAGTAGTATAATTGGAATTCAAATAGTATTTCAGAGTATTTCAAACCACCATGGCGGGAATTTACATCAACAGGGATATCGATAGTGCCATCCTGATTAGAAATCACAATGTTATGCGTGCCCAGTTTAAGCACAAGTATTTTTGTGGGACAGCGATCATCATCAGGGCCTCCAACGAAGGTGTAATTTCGAGCATAGCCTCCTTATCCAGGCAGGAAACGACGAGGGTCTGAACGCATTATGTCCTCACTAACTACCCTTTGGCTGCCTTCAATGGGCGAATCCAAAAGTTCCTGGTTGAGAAGCCGTGCACGGGTAATGTATAATGTACTTTTTTTTTCAAATGAAATTACGTATTTGGGGTGAACATTAACACAATTGATATTGATATGAAGGTAGAAACTACATTCTTCTTGCCACAAGAGGGCATTATTGCAATTTATACATGTGCATACTAGCATTATTCTTTACATTTGTTTTCCAACATTTTTTGAAAAGAAAGATTCAAAGGAAAAAACTGAGAAAATGTGTAAAAAAACTAGGAAAAACCATTCCAATGGTTCTTTACACGTTTTTTACACGTATTTTTTCCTATTTGTATTCAATATAGCCGAGGGCCTTGGTCTCGACATTTGGGTAACACACTGCACCACGTCAGAAGAGGTGGAAAAAGTGATAAAAGAAACCAACCACAACCATATCATGGTAAACGGCGAATTTTGGAGAGCGTTTGGCGAATGGATAGAAGTGAGTTCTTGAAATGTTGCAACCTACATTGCTATCCCATCCATAACTACCCTTTAGCGTCAGTAAAATAGCATCAGAGAGAAGAAAAAATCTTTGCTAAATTGACCCAAATCTAAAATGAATTACGTCAAAATATCACAAAGTATAACAAAGCGTGACGAAGTATGATGAAGTAAAGCGATAAACTGACCAGCT
>NW_027271784.1:175000-180000 GCF_040938485.1 Diadema antillarum | reverse complement strand
CCTAACCCTAACCCTAACCCTAGCACACCCTAACCATAACCCTAACCCTAACCCTAACCCTTACCCTAACCCTAGCCCTAACCCTAACCCAACCCTAACCCTAACCCTAACCCTAACCCAACCCAACCCTACCCTAACCCTAACCCAACCCTAACCCTAACCCTTACCCTAACATTTACCCCTAAACCCTATCCCCTAACTCTAAATCTAACTTAACCCTAACCCTAACCCTAACCCCTAACAGTAAAACTTACTCGACCCTAACCCTAACCCTAACCTAGTTTACTGCCTTAATATTTGGCGCTACATGGAAATTAAATCACAAGTCGTAGCTGTCGGCTTCATAGCCAATATATGCACGTATGGAAATTTTACAGCCAGACTCAGCACATGTATGGAAATTCCCCAGCCACAGTCAAGCAGTTTCCTGCTTTAACAGTTGGCGCGAAATTCAAATATTAACAGTTGGCGCGAAATTCAAATATTAACAGTTGGCAATACATTGAAATTAAATAACAATTCTTAGTTTATGCTGCTTACAGCCAATTCATACACGTATGGAAATTTCCCAGCCAGACTCAGCACATGTATGGTAGCCACAGTCAGCCAGTTTCCCGCTTTAACAGTTGGCGCGAAATTCAAATATTAACAGTTGGCGCTACATTCAAATTAAATCACAATTCTTAGTTGTACTGCTTACATAGCCAATACATACATGTATGGAAATTCCCCAGCCAGACTCAGCACATATGTTAGCCACAGTCAGCCAGTTTCCCACCTTAACAGTTGGCGCGAAATTCAAATATTAACAGTTGGCAATATATTCAAATTAAATCACAAGTCCTAGCTGTACTTCTTACATGATAGCCAATACATAAAAGTATGGAACTTCACCAGCCAGACTCAGCACAAGTATGGCAATTCCCAGCCACAATCAGCCAGTCTAACCCTAAGTCTCGTCCTAATTGGAAGTAGTATAATTGGAATTCAAATAGTATTTCAGAGTATTTCAAACCACCATGGCGGGAATTTACATCAACAGGGATATCGATAGTGCCATCCTGATTAGAAATCACAATGTTATGCGTGCCCAGTTTAAGCACAAGTATTTTTGTGGGACAGCGATCATCATCAGGGCCTCCAACGAAGGTGTAATTTCGAGCATAGCCTCCTTATCCAGGCAGGAAACGACGAGGGTCTGAACGCATTATGTCCTCACTAACTACCCTTTGGCTGCCTTCAATGGGCGAATCCAAAAGTTCCTGGTTGAGAAGCCGTGCACGGGTAATGTATAATGTACTTTTTTTTTCAAATGAAATTACGTATTTGGGGTGAACATTAACACAATTGATATTGATATGAAGGTAGAAACTACATTCTTCTTGCCACAAGAGGGCATTATTGCAATTTATACATGTGCATACTAGCATTATTCTTTACATTTGTTTTCCAACATTTTTTGAAAAGAAAGATTCAAAGGAAAAAACTGAGAAAATGTGTAAAAAAACTAGGAAAAACCATTCCAATGGTTCTTTACACGTTTTTTACACGTATTTTTTCCTATTTGTATTCAATATAGCCGAGGGCCTTGGTCTCGACATTTGGGTAACACACTGCACCACGTCAGAAGAGGTGGAAAAAGTGATAAAAGAAACCAACCACAACCATATCATGGTAAACGGCGAATTTTGGAGAGCGTTTGGCGAATGGATAGAAGTGAGTTCTTGAAATGTTGCAACCTACATTGCTATCCCATCCATAACTACCCTTTAGCGTCAGTAAAATAGCATCAGAGAGAAGAAAAAATCTTTGCTAAATTGACCCAAATCTAAAATGAATTACGTCAAAATATCACAAAGTATAACAAAGCGTGACGAAGTATGATGAAGTAAAGCGATAAACTGACCAGCTTGTATTGATTCAATAGGATTATTTCGATGATTACAATTTGTTTCTAATAACACTTATTCAAATCCATTTTCTGTTACAAAACACCCTTCGTAAACAAGAAAGGGTGTTCCAACCGAAGGCGGACATGCTAGGAGTTACTGCAATCCTGAAGGTGGCGACAGATGGCTCCATCATTGACATTGTGAGTAAATATTCATATTTAATCATTGTTTCTAAAGTTCAAATAAAAAATGCAGGTATTCATTTATCATTTTGTTGAATAGCAGATGGGAGGTATGGAAAGAAACTTCAAAGACGTCTGGAAGCAATACTAATTGGAATTAAACTTTGCAATTCACATATAAAACACTTTACTCATGGCTTAAAAGTTCCCTTAAATATGAATGCTTAACAACGATTAGTCTTCCTTCCAGCCGCCTTCAAATTTCATGTACAAAGTCTATGGATTTTTCTACTTAGAATATTTTTCGACTTCTCCATAGGCAATGTATATAAAATTTTAAAGACGCCTGGAGCGAAGATTAATTCGAGTTACAATTTCAAAGTCCAATATGCTGGACCTGACACCGGACTTAACATTTTTCTGAAGTATGAGTCCTTCAATACAATTAGTTCTCCTTCCAGACGCTTTCAAATATTTATATGTACAAACATATGGTAACTTAAAAAAGGGCTGGAGTAAAGGAAATTAAGTTTTTTCTTAAGTATGAGTGCTTAACAAAGTTTAGTCTTCCTTCCAGGCCCTTTCAAATATTGTACATATAGTATATATCAAAAAATTCAAAGTCGCCTGGAGCGAAGACTAATTACACTTACACTTTCAAACTTCCCTATCTTGGATCTTCCACCATACTTAACATTTCACAAAAGTATGAATCCTTAACTATGATTACTTTTTCTTCCAGACGCTTTTGAAATTTTTTATGTACAAAACATATGGTAATTTTAAAAACGGCTGGAGCAAAAACTACTGGGAGTTAAGATCTGAAATCTTTGAATTATCTTAGTCTCGATAAGACCTATCTACACTATTAATTTCAACTCTTAACTATATACTTCATATACTGCGGAATACCCGTAACTCTAACCCTAACCCTAACCCTAACCCTAACCCTAACCCTAACCTAACCCTAACCCTAACCCTAACCCTAACCCTAACCCTAACCTAACCCTAACCCTAACCCTAACCCTAACCCTAACCCTAACCTAACCCTAACCCTAACCCTAACCCTAACCCTAACCCTAACCCAAACCCTAACCCTAACCCTAACCCTAACCCTAACCCCCTAACCCCCTAACCCTAACCCTAACCCTAACCCTAACCCTAACCCCCTAACCCTAACCCTAACCCTAACCCTAACCCTAGCACACCCTAACCATAACCCTAACCCTAACCCTAACCCTAACCCTAGCCCTAACCCTAACCCAACCCTAACCCTAACCCTAACCCTAACCCTAACCCTAACCCTAACCCAACCCAGCCCTACCCTAACCCTAACCCAACCCTAACCCTAACCCTTACCCTAACATTTACCCCTAAACCCTATCCCCTAACTCTAAATCTAACTTAACCCTAACCCTAACCCTAACCCCTAACAGTAAAACTTACTCGACCCTAACCCTAACCCTAACCTAGTTTACTGCCTTAATATTTGGCGCTACATGGAAATTAAATCACAAGTCGTAGCTGTCGGCTTCATAGCCAATATATGCACGTATGGAAATTTTACAGCCAGACTCAGCACATGTATGGAAATTCCCCAGCCACAGTCAAGCAGTTTCCTGCTTTAACAGTTGGCGCGAAATTCAAATATTAACAGTTGGCGCGAAATTCAAATATTAACAGTTGGCAATACATTGAAATTAAATAACAATTCTTAGTTTATGCTGCTTACAGCCAATTCATACACGTATGGAAATTTCCCAGCCAGACTCAGCACATGTATGGTAGCCACAGTCAGCCAGTTTCCCGCTTTAACAGTTGGCGCGAAATTCAAATATTAACAGTTGGCGCTACATTCAAATTAAATCACAATTCTTAGTTGTACTGCTTACATAGCCAATACATACATGTATGGAAATTCCCCAGCCAGACTCAGCACATATGTTAGCCACAGTCAGCCAGTTTCCCACCTTAACAGTTGGCGCGAAATTCAAATATTAACAGTTGGCAATATATTCAAATTAAATCACAAGTCCTAGCTGTACTTCTTACATGATAGCCAATACATAAAAGTATGGAACTTCACCAGCCAGACTCAGCACAAGTATGGCAATTCCCAGCCACAATCAGCCAGTCTAACCCTAAGTCTCGTCCTAATTGGAAGTAGTATAATTGGAATTCAAATAGTATTTCAGAGTATTTCAAACCACCATGGCGGGAATTTACATCAACAGGGATATCGATAGTGCCATCCTGATTAGAAATCACAATGTTATGCGTGCCCAGTTTAAGCACAAGTATTTTTGTGGGACAGCGATCATCATCAGGGCCTCCAACGAAGGTGTAATTTCGAGCATAGCCTCCTTATCCAGGCAGGAAACGACGAGGGTCTGAACGCATTATGTCCTCACTAACTACCCTTTGGCTGCCTTCAATGGGCGAATCCAAAAGTTCCTGGTTGAGAAGCCGTGCACGGGTAATGTATAATGTACTTTTTTTTTCAAATGAAATTACGTATTTGGGGTGAACATTAACACAATTGATATTGATATGAAGGTAGAAACTACATTCTTCTTGCCACAAGAGGGCATTATTGCAATTTATACATGTGCATACTAGCATTATTCTTTACATTTGTTTTCCAACATTTTTTGAAAAGAAAGATTCAAAGGAAAAAACTGAGAAAATGTGTAAAAAAACTAGGAAAAACCATTCCAATGGTTCTTTACACGTTTTTTACACGTATTTTTTCCTATTTGTATTCAATATAGCCGAGGGCCTTGGTCTCGACATTTGGGTAACACACTGCACCACGTCAGAAGAGGTGGAAAAAGTGATAAAAGAAACCAACCACAACCATATCATGGTAAACGGCGAATTTTGGAGAGCGTTTGGCGAATGGATAGAAGTGAGTTCTTGAAATGTT
>NW_027271784.1:167500-170000 GCF_040938485.1 Diadema antillarum | reverse complement strand
CCCTAACCCTAACCCTAACCCTAACCCTAACCCTAACCCTAACCCCCTAACCCTAACCCTAACCCTAACCCTAACCCTAACCCTAACCCTAACCCTAACCCCTAACCCTAACCCTAACCCTAACCCTAACCCTAACCCTAACCCTAACCCTAACCCTAACCCTAACCCTAACCCTAACCCTAACCCTAACCCAACCCAACCCTAACCCTAACCCTAACCCTAACCCTAACCCCCTAACCCCCTAACCCTAACCCTAACCCTAACCCTAACCCTAACCCCCTAACCCTAACCCTAACCCTAACCCTAACCCTAGCACACCCTAACCATAACCCTAACCCTAACCCTAACCCTAACCCTAGCCCTAACCCTAACCCAACCCTAACCCTAACCCTAACCCTAACCCTAACCCTAACCCTAACCCAACCCAACCCTACCCTAACCCTAACCCAACCCTAACCCTAACCCTTACCCTAACATTTACCCCTAAACCCTATCCCCTAACTCTAAATCTAACTTAACCCTAACCCTAACCCTAACCCCTAACAGTAAAACTTACTCGACCCTAACCCTAACCCTAACCTAGTTTACTGCCTTAATATTTGGCGCTAGATGGAAATTAAATCACAAGTCGTAGCTGTCGGCTTCATAGCCAATATATGCACGTATGGAAATTTTACAGCCAGACTCAGCACATGTATGGAAATTCCCCAGCCACAGTCAAGCAGTTTCCTGCTTTAACAGTTGGCGCGAAATTCAAATATTAACAGTTGGCGCGAAATTCAAATATTAACAGTTGGCAATACATTGAAATTAAATAACAATTCTTAGTTTATGCTGCTTACAGCCAATTCATACACGTATGGAAATTTCCCAGCCAGACTCAGCACATGTATGGTAGCCACAGTCAGCCAGTTTCCCGCTTTAACAGTTGGCGCGAAATTCAAATATTAACAGTTGGCGCTACATTCAAATTAAATCACAATTCTTAGTTGTACTGCTTACATAGCCAATACATACATGTATGGAAATTCCCCAGCCAGACTCAGCACATATGTTAGCCACAGTCAGCCAGTTTCCCACCTTAACAGTTGGCGCGAAATTCAAATATTAACAGTTGGCAATATATTCAAATTAAATCACAAGTCCTAGCTGTACTTCTTACATGATAGCCAATACATAAAAGTATGGAACTTCACCAGCCAGACTCAGCACAAGTATGGCAATTCCCAGCCACAATCAGCCAGTCTAACCCTAAGTCTCGTCCTAATTGGAAGTAGTATAATTGGAATTCAAATAGTATTTCAGAGTATTTCAAACCACCATGGCGGGAATTTACATCAACAGGGATATCGATAGTGCCATCCTGATTAGAAATTACAATGTTATGCGTGCCCAGATTAAGCACAAGTATTTTTGTGGGACAGCGATCATCATCAGGGCCTCCAACGAAGGTGTAATTTCGAGCATAGCCTCCGTATCCAGGCAGGAAACGACGAGGGTCTGAACGCATTATGTCCTCACTAACTACCCTTTGGCTGCCTTCAATGGGTGAATCCAAAAGTTCCTGGTTGAGAAGCCGTGCACGGGTAATGTATAATGTACTTTTTTTTTCAAATGAAATTACGTATTTGGGGTGAACATTAACACAATTGATATTGATATGAAGGTAGAAACTACATTCTTCTTGCCACAAGAGGGCATTATTGCAATTTATACATGTGCATACTAGCATTATTCTTTACATTTGTTTTCCAACATTTTTTGAAAAGAAAGATTCAAAGGAAAAAACTGAGAAAATGTGTAAAAAAACTAGGAAAAACCATTCCAATGGTTCTTTACACGTTTTTTACACGTATTTTTTCCTATTTGTATTCAATATAGCCGAGGGCCTTGGTCTCGACATTTGGGTAACACACTGCACCACGTCAGAAGAGGTGGAAAAAGTGATAAAAGAAACCAACCACAACCAGATCATGGTAAACGGCGAATTTTGGAGAGCGTTTGGCGAATGGATAGAAGTGAGTTCTTGAAATGTTGCAACCTACATTGCTATCCCATCCATAACTACCCTTTAGCGTCAGTAAAATAGCATCAGAGAGAAGAAAAAATCTTTGCTAAATTGACCCAAATCTAAAATGAATTACGTCAAAATATCACAAAGTATAACAAAGCGTGACGAAGTATGATGAAGTAGAGCGATAAACTGACCAGCTTGTATTGATTCAATAGGATTATTTCGATGATTACAATTTGTTTCTAATAACACTTATTCAAATCCATTTTCTGTTACAAAACACCCTTCGTAAACAAGAAAGGGTGTTCCAACCGAAGGCGGACATGCTAGGAGTTACTGCAATCCTGAAGGTGGCGACAGATGGCTCCATCATTGACATTGTGAGTAAATATTCATATTTAATCATTGTTTCTAAAGTTCAAATAAAAAATGCAGGTATTCATTTATCATTTTGTTGAATAGCAGATGGGAGGTATGGAAAGAAAC
>NW_027271784.1:20000-162500 GCF_040938485.1 Diadema antillarum | reverse complement strand
AATACTTGCACGACTTTTGGTTAACAGAGAAAAAGAAGTTTTTCTTCCTGGCTAGCATGTTTCGAAACCTCATGTGACTTTTTAGTTTATTTGGAATTAAAAAAAGAAGCAATGTACAACTTGAGGAAGAAGGTTACTTTGTTCACTTTATGCTTCTCAGGTGTGTATGTTTGCAAGGAAAAACATTACTTTCTCTTCCAAACTGACATCAGCTTGCAAAAGGTCATGTGACTTTGTAGCAGTATGACTGATTTTAGCTCATTTGAAAAAAAAGTAGAAAAAGTTGAGGAAGACAGTTACTTTGTTTTTTTTTTACTTTATACTTCTCAGGTGTGTATGTTTGCAAAACATTAGTTTCTCTTCCAAACTGACATCTGCTTGCAAAAGGTCATGTGACTTTGTAGCAGTGTGACTGATTTCAGCTTATTTGGTATCACATTCTGATTGTATTCTCTGACTCGATGGGGGCTTCCAAACTCCTACACAGAATTGTGAAACTCATTGATTATGCTTTTTTTTGCAAGTTTATTTGAAATCCTCAAAAAATGATTTATAATCACAAAACATTAATTTGATAATTCATTTCTCTTATTTATCTAGAAGGTCCTGTCAGAAATTTAAAAGAATATAATAACGCAATTCCACACTTCCGGTGGGGACATATGCATCACGTAATTGACTCATTCACTTGTTCTTTTGGCTTTTGTTTTCCGTATCTTTCTTATTGCTGTTCTTTCATTTTGTCTTTCTATCATTTTCTCTTTGAGCTTATCCTCTATTTCCCCTCCATCTCTACTTCTATCCCTCACCATGTCTCTCTTTATTTTCTTCTTTCTCTTCTCTTTCTGCATTTTGAATCTCTGTTATTCTTTATTTTGATATTTCTTAATCTTCTCTTTCTGGATTATCCTTATGCTGTTCTTTGTTATGATTTTATTTTCATTTCAGTCTTCTTTTTCTGTGTTTTGATCTTTCCCTAATCTTCTCTTTCTGTCTTTCATAAAAGGGTACCTTGACCCCCCCCCCCCAAAAAAAAAAAGTTTGAAAAAACGCTGATCTAATAGCCAAATGATCTTACGTCATTTGGTCTAACAACGATTCGTACGTCACCAATTCGTCTAATCAACATTTGGTCTAATAACCATTGGTCTAATAAGCACTACATCTAATCACCAATTGGTGTAAAGTCAATTCGTTTAAAACCCTTTGGTGTAATACCCATTTAGTCTAAACCCATTTGGTTTAAATACAACTTGTTCTAATATTTTTTGTTCGTCCAATGTTCATTTGGTCCAATATTTATTTGGTCTAATATCCGTTTCTGTTTTACATTACAGGGCATGGATCATGTGGATAATCAGTGGCTTATCTATATACAGTCCAGCTGCTACCAGGGGTGCTGGCTTGGCACCATGGGGGAGGGGCGAGGGACCCTAAACTTTACTCTAATCTTATTTCATGTGTATGAACATCTGTTTTCTCCCCCAATGCAGGGTCAGAGGGTAGTCTGTAGTCGTAGAAAAAGGCCCCCCCCCCCCAAAAAAAAAAGAAAAAAGAAATAGCCCAATTGGTCATATAAACGAAGCGATGATTGGACCAAATGGTACCTGATTAGACCAGGAGGCTGGCTATTAGACCAAATGACAATAAGATCAATGGTTATTAGACTAAATGGGTGTAGACTAAATGGTGATAGACAGAGGCTAGACCAACTGGGCAATGGACCAAAATTAATGATGTGTACACCAAATTTATATTGGACAAATTTGGTTTTATTTCAGACCATTTTCATTGATGATTAGACGAAATGAAATTAGACCAACTCATAATAGACCAAATCGGTATTTGATGATATAAATTGGTGTTAGACCAAAAATAGACCAAATGGCTATTATTAGACGAACTGACTGTAGACCAAATAGTAATTAAACCAAATAACAATTAGACCAAACAGTAATTGGACGAAATGATGACTAGACCAACTGGTTATTAGACCAACTGATATTAAACAGTCTATTAGACCAACTGGCTGTACGACCAAGTGGTAATAGAGTGTAAACCGATCGGGACGATAGCCTCTTTGAAATGGTTGTTTGAAGGTTAAATATAGATTCAAAACTCGTCTTTTAATATTACATGAGAAAAAGTACCAACGCACCCTTTCGGCAAAACCAGGGGGGGGGGGGGGGGGCTTTGGATGAAGGGTGGGGTTCCAGTCAACGCGACGTGACCCAACGCTCCCAACGCACCCTTTCGGCAAAACCGGGGGGGGGGGGGGCCTTTGGACGAAGGGTGGTGTTCCCATTAACGCAACGCGCCACCACCCAACCCACCCTTTCGGCACAAGCCCAAAATTTCAGGAGTCAACTGATATAATATGTATAGAAATGAAGAGCACACTTAATACCAGTAACACGAATGCAACCCACAATTAATCTTCCCCAAGATATACAGAACCGACATTTCTTCTTAAAGGACAAGTCCACCTTCATATACATGTAGACTGAGTGAATCGCAATATCATTAGAACACATCAGTGAAAGTTTGGGGAAAATCGGGCAATCCATTCAAAAGTTATGAATTTTTAAAGTATCTGCACAGTCACTGCTGGATGAGAAGACTACCACAGTGTATGATGTCACATGCGTACAACAATATAAGGAAAATAAAAAGAGAATTTCACAAAACTTTTCTTTTTGAATAAAGACTAGTGTACATTTCTTCGACTTGTTACTGACATATTAAGAGTAATATTATTCCCCTTGCTTTCTGAAAGAGAGAAGTCAAGTGTTCTTTTGTTATGCGAGAAAAGTGAAAATGTGTTGAATTTTCTTTATTCTTTCTTTATATCGTTGTACACAATCATGTGACATCACAAGCTATAATAGTCTTCTCTTCCAGCCGTGACTGAGCAGAACTTAAAATATTCATAACATTGAACGGATTGTCCGATTTTCCTCAAACTTTCACTGATGTGTTTTACTAATATTACTGCATTCACAAAACCCACATGTCTGTCATGGGCGTAAATCCCGGGGGGGGGGGGGGGATGGGGGGATATATCCCCCCCCCCCCTGAAATGGAGGAGGGGGGTGGCCTGTACAATCATTCCCCCCCCCCCCTGAAATTTGAGAAAAAAATGGAGGAAGCAGAAATGTGATCGTATCAATTTTGGCATATTGCATGACGTTCGTATTACGCCCACCTTCAGACAGGTAACAGAGCTGAACAGTATTCTATCTTGTAGGTTATATACATAATTTTCTCAAGCGCTCGCTCGCTTCGCTCGCTCGCGAAGAAAGTAATATCGACATAAGGTATGGGCCAGACGTTGACAACGTCAAATAGCATAGGCTTATACATGTAAACATGCTATGAAGCGAGCAACTCGGGACCATCTGCAAATTATGCATGAACACAAACAAACAATAACAAAAACTATACCGCCATAATTGAAACCCCCCCCCCCCTCCATTTCCTGAATCATTCCTGAAACGATGATGACTCTGATACATATATGGGCATACCCAGGGATGATCAGGGGCGTCGAATCTATCTCGGGGGGGGGGGGGGAGGGGCATTTGCCCCGCCCCTACAGAAATGATGGGGGCAGACAAATCATTTGTCCCCCAAGCAGTTCCCGAGATGAGGACAAATGTCGAACTTTCTTTATGGAAAATTGTACAACTACCGCCAGAATTATGCACCGGATCGCTGAATTGCAATCATAGATATTCAAAAGCTCCGCTACTGGGTCCCTTTTGTTAGACTTTGTACACTTTTGAGATTGACGTTTTATTTCCTTATATTTATCAAAGAGTGTGCAGAAAATCTTTCACTTACAAAAGCTCCCTCAAATGCAGAGGCGTCGATGCAGGGGGATGGTTCCTCCATAAAAGTATTGTGGACAAACAGATCATTTTGCCCCTCCTCGTAACTCCCGAGATGTGGAAATGTTCTTACTTTTTGATAAAAAACTGTCTAAATATAATTTCACCCAAAGATGGCTGAATTTCAATTCTTAAAATACAAAATCTCCCTCGCGTAAGAGGGGGATAGGCCTAACCCCTCCCATATACCCTCCCCGTTCAGTCATTTCTACTTAATACACTTTAGATTGACAGATTTCGAAATGTTTCATCTAAAGTGTGCACCAGGTCTGTTACTTCAGTTTAAAGAAATGCAAATGTTCCTTGGGTGGGAGGAGATATCTAGATATTTTCAGTTAACGGAGGGTTCCCCCCCCCCCTAAAAAAATAGTATACACTTCTGGGATTGAAATTTCCCCCAGATTACATCATAAATGTGTTTACGATACATTTTCATCTGAATTCTAAAACTGCAAAAGCACCCTCGTATGCAGGGGCGTGCAGTGGCGTAACTACGGGGGGGGGGGGGGGCATGTGCCCCCCCCCCCAATCCACTGGTAAAAAAAAAAGACTTACCAAAATGGTAATTCAAGGGTTTAGTAAAGGGTTTAGTAATTAAAGAGGTATATACTGCGAAACATTGTTCAAAAAGCCCGGAGCTGACAAAAGATTGTGATTCAGCGTGATTCCTGGTTGGCATTCGGACTATAAGCAGGATGTGCGCAGTGCACAGACTCAGAACATCCGAACGGCAAAAAAGAGTCGCTGCAATGTTGCGCAATGTGGTGTAAAATATACACCTTTGTACCTTACGCTTCGTGAGCTAGAACATTGATTTTGCAGTGTTGCTTTACATACTAGTCTATATTAGAATGCCTTGCATTGTCAATAATAAGACTTGACCTGGGCTATTTCCTAACCTTTCCATGCATATACTAAAATACACACACACACAAACACAAACAATGAGGGGATGCTCTAAAGTGCAGATTCGGGACATCCTTCCCCCGCTTGGTCACTTCGACGCCACCTCGCTGGTCATACCTCCCCCAATCATGAACATAAACCGACACCCTTGACTACCAGTGGCAGATCCAGGGGAGGGGGGGGGGTGGCGGAGCGCACCGGGGTCCCCCTTAATTTCCAAAGCGAAAAAAATGTAGCTACAAACAGCAGTTTAAAGGACTGTAAAATTTTCAAGCTAGCTCGCTCTACTGATGTTGCTGCCAGTAATTGCCAGTAGTTGCGCCCGGTGCGCCCCCATCCCTTACTTCCAAAGCGAAAAAAAGTATAGCTACAAACGGCAGTTATGGGACTGTAAAATGTCAAAATTTTCAAGCTAGCTTGCTCTCCTGATGTTGCTGCCAGTCATTGCCAGCAGTTGCGCCCGGTGCGCCCCCATCCCTTACTTTCAAAAGCGAAAAAAGTATAGCTCCAAACGGCAGTTTTTGGACTGTAAAATGTCAAAATTTTCAAGCTCGCTCGCTCGCATTTAATCGTTATGTCATTCTCCTGATGTTGCTGCCAGTAATTGCCAGCAGTTGCGCCCGGTGCGCCCCACCCCCCCCCCCTTAATTTCCTAAGCGAAAAAATATAGCTACCAACGGCCGTTTTTTAACTGTACAATGTCCAAATTTTCAAGCTCGCTTGCTTCGCTCGCTCGCATTTAATCGTCATGCCATTCTCCTGATGTTGCTGCCGGGTAATTGCCAGCAGTTGTGCCCGGTGCGCCCCCCCCCCCCTTAATTTTCAAAGCGAAAAAATATAGTTACAGACGGCAGTTATCGGACCGTAAAATGTCAAAATTTTCAAGCTCGCTCGCTTCGCTCGCTCGCATTCAATTGTTATGTCATTCTCCCGATGTTGCTGCCAGTAATTGCCAGCAGTTGCGCCCGGTGCGCCCCCCTTAATTGCCTAAGCGAAAAAAATATACCTAGCTACAAACGGCCGTTTGGGGACTGCACAATGTCAAAATTCATGATCGCGTTCATGATTTTCAGTGTAAGAATTAATACAAGAAGTTTATCTAATGATACCATTTTATAGGCAAAATTGTTCAATAATAATCTACATAAAATGTACTACTACCTTATACATGTTGGACTGTTTCGTAAGTCGATAAAACACGCAAAAAATGCATCAAATTGCACCATTTACAACATCAATATGCAAAAAGTTCTCACCCTCCCCCCTAGCTCGCATCGCTCCCTCGCATCTAACCGCTCCCCTTAAGATCAAATCCTGGCTACGCCGGTGATAGGCCCCACTATTTAGTAGGCCTTCACAGTGATGTCGCACAGGCGGAGCAACAGCTGAAATACCACGATGTAGCCATTCAATTATCTATAATATTTCTTTTTCTTACTTGTTTTTTGATAGGAAAAAAATCCCAAATTTCACCAAAAGTGTGCACCAGATCGCTGAATTTCAGGTCTGAAAATGCCAAATTTTCCTCGTGTGAGAGGGGGATATACCCCCCTCCCACACCCTTCCCCCGCTAGGCCGCTCCACTCCCTCGCACAGATATTCAAACTCCAAGTCCATCCCCACCCCCCACCCCCATTATTAAAACGGAACGAGATGCCCCAGGGATGATTGCTTTATTGACTTAAATCAAGAAAACAGTGAAGAATACAATTAAAAGCTACAGGAATTACTGTCATGTGGTACTATCCTGTGGTACTGTCCTGTGGTACGTCCCAAAATACCACAGCACAATTCCTGTGGTACTGTCATGTGGTACTATCCTGTGGTACTTTCCTGTGGTACTGTCCTGTGGAACTGCCCTGTGGTACTGTCCTGTGGTACGTCCTAAAATACCACAGAACAAGTCGTGTGGTACTGTCCTGTGGTACTATCCTGTGGTACTTTCCTGTTGTACTCTCCTGTGGTACGTCCCAAAATACCACAGGACAATTCATGTGGTACTGTCCTGTGGTACTGTCGTGTGGTATACGTCCCAAAATACCACAGGACAATTTGTGTGTATACTGTCTTGTGGTACTGTCCTGTGGTACTTTCCTTTGGCAATGTTCTGTGGTACTGTCCTGTGGTACATCCCCGAGTACCACACGAGCCTGTGACACAGTACCACACAGTTCCTGTGTTAACATATATTTGTATGGTACATTGTGTGGTACCAACCAGTACCACAGGGAGTACCACATGAGCCTGTAAAACAGTACCACACAGTTCCTGTGGTAACATTTATTTATGTGGTACATTGTGTGGTACTGACAAGTACTACAGGGAGTACCCTACAAGCCTGTGGTACAGTACCACACAATTCCTGTGGTAACATTACAAGTGTGTGGTACATTGTGTGGTACCGACAAGTACCACAGGGAGTACCACAGGACTTTTTTGTTAGGGAAAATATTATACTACGTTATTACATACAAAGAAATGGATATCCATATTAGCATTTTATTGAATTTATTTGGGCATTATTCAGGGCTGCGCTACGTTTTTGAAAGAGGGGGGGGGGGGTGTCAAAATCGCCTGTCAGTCAAGAAGAAAGAACATCAAAAGACAAGAGAAACAACAACAAAAAAGTCTTCATACTTTTAAGGTCTGATTTTCCGCCGAAAGTCGGCTGACAATCAAAAAACAAACAAACAAACAAAAACAAGAACAAAAAGTCTTCATATTTTTGCTGCCACTTCCCTCCCACTTTGCATGGAAAAGAGTGGGACATTTGATCCCTGTAAAGTGTGTGTGTGTGGGGGGGGGCAAGCTTCCCCCCCCCCCCCCCCCCCAAGGGCTGCGCCGGTCCGGTTATGGGCTTGTAATCGTGATGATGGTGACTATCGCCGATCATCCCCCCACTCCTCAGTACGGATTTACTCCGTTGATGCCTATAATATGAAGGTGAACTTGTCCTTTAATGAGAGCATTCTGTTATTTGTGCTTCTGGATGGCAGAATCAATCAACCACTCATGAAACTGTATTATTGATTGAGATTTGTGAAGAACATTCACATTACCACATTTATAGCAGAAAAATATTATTTTGCTGTAAAATAAATTTCGAGTGGAACTAACAATGATAGTGAGAGGGGAAAGCGATTGGAATTAGAACTTTTCTTGTAGGATGATTTTTGAGCTCATCAGTATACAATAATGTATAGGTACTACTTTGTTTTTGTTGTTGTTTTTTGTTTTTGGGGGGAGGGTCCTCCATTAAAGATAATACGCATGTGAAATCCCTAAAATGTAGTGTGCAAGTATTAGAAAAAAAAACACCCGAATTTCTGGTATCTCTACAAAACGCTAGTAGACATCAGAATATGTACATCTGTCGGTACAACATGTTAGTGTCAGTTTTGCACCGGGTGCCTGAATTCCAGTCTTATATATTGAAACATTCACTGTAGCTTAGAGCAATATGTAAAAACTTTTTGTCATCTCTCACTGAGCTTGAATTGTCACTTAAAATCCGCAGAAATTATGAATTTCAAGATGAATAAGGAAGGAAAAATGAATTATATTGTCCAAAAGGGAAAGAAAAAGAATATTTACGGTGACAAAAAAAAAAAATGGTTTGTGGGAGAGCAACGGTTAGATGAAGGAAAAGAGGTAAGCAAGGAAACAAAGAACAGATATGAAAAGAAAAAAAAATCGAAAAAGAAATGAAAAACAAACTTGAGGGGAAATAAAGAGTGAAAAATACGATAGATAAAGAAACGTATGAACTTGGAAAATGAGAGAATTAGAGAAAGAAGATCGGAGATACGAGAATGCACCCACACACTTTTTAATGATGTTCTTTATTTGAATTTCACTTCATATCACCACACACAACATACACAAACAAACACAGAAAGCATCACATTTAACAAGAAATCTCAAGGCACAACTGCTCTGGAGGTTTTTTTAATCATGATGATAATACAACCACTACATTGAGGAAGGCAATTGTTATTAGAAAGCGGAAACTTAAGGATACCATAGAAAAACTACTGTAACTGTGATACGACCGTAGCCTTTACCGTCCCTACATACGACATACAGAGTGTATGTGCAGGATCTATTTCTTCTTCTTCTTCAAAATACTCCTCCGTCACCGTTCCATCTGGAGCCAAACGAGGATCTTAGATTGAAGTACACTGTACCGACCCTTCTTCTTCTTCTTTTCCTCCCTCCGTTTTTGTCGGAGAACCTGACGAGCGTCCCGTGGGGTGGGTCGCAGATAGCCTCTAAAACTCTATTGTTCAGGATTGGGCACGTTCCGATACCAGTACAGTAGGCGTCAGCGAGCATGCACGAAGATTACACCCACCAGACGTGCCCCGTGCCCGTGGTGTAGCGTACCGGCTCTCATTTACTAGCGACTCGGCCTCTTCATCTCTCGCAAACGCGAGTTACGTACGAACTGCAACTGAGCGACTGCACCTGCACCACTGCCTTCTTCTGGGTGAGATTCTCACAGAGAATGTCTTGTCTTGTCTTGCCGAAGATGCCCACAATCAATAGGTGGATTAACACGTTATCATCATGATCATTGGCACTATGTTTTGGTCATGTTATGACCTGATAACCAAAACATTAAAAAAATCATTCTTGAGGAATACAAAATGCTCGTATTCAAAGATTTGTAACGACATCGTGCTGCTGAAGCTGGCACATGTGAATTTAGGACTTAGATATATGTCAATATGACCTAAACTATCGTCTATGAGTATGATTCAATGAAAAGTAAAAACAACCGTTGACAACGCTGCACAACAAATGACAAGGCCCTTGTCCGGCGGTCGACCTGGTCTGTATCTAGCCCATGGCACTGCCACTGGTCTGACAGACGGGTACAGGGCAGGGTTGGGCCAGTAAAGTAGAATTTTCTAATGATTAACTATGATTTACACAACCTAGACAGAAAGATCCGTCTGTCCGGAGTCTTTTATTTTTTTGACGTTATCGCTCTCCTCCGTAGACATACAGAAGTTGGTAGTAGGGTTGGACCTACTAGTTCGTACTACTCGTCGACCACCTAATGTTTATTTGCTTGATAAGAATATTTAACACTGAAATTCACGTAAAAAAACTTGACCTACGTGATTGAGAAAATCCAGCTCTATCAAATGCCGTTGCTCCCTTTTCGATTCGGAGTTTCAGTGCAAAAGTATCGCCGATCGACGAACTTGCGTGGCCTCGTTTCAGCTCCCCGCGGTAAATCGCGTCCGTAATATTAGGATCGACCGCTGTTTTTGCATTGACAATGCACGCAAACCGAGTTGTATTGAACACCATGTTGTACGAAGCTTTTTAGAAGCCTTTTAGAAACTTCCATAGACATTACATTGTGCTGTCATTACGATTCGGAAAAAATATTCATTCGAAATGTTGTCCTTGATTAAAACTATCAATGAACAGTGAATTATCGCGTTTTCCCACACCATCCTCATCTAGCATTCAAAGCCAATCCATTTTTATGTGCTTTGCGCGCAGAGAAGTGTGTACTAAGTGTTCAGTGCGCGAATTATACGCGGTCGGTTTAAAAGAAGGTGGTCGATATGTAGTAGGGCTACCATATACGTTGCTGTGGGGAAGCTCTTAACCACTGCACTGCACTGGCACTGTCTCTAGCTATGGAGAATTGGGTGAGGTATGCGTACGGTACCTCACTCTTCTCGATTGAGTCTAATTCACAGCCCTAGGTCGGCAAATTTAAGCTTGTAGGTCTTATTAGCAAAATCAACATTTCAAGTATGCATTCCACTTCCCAGATTAATGATATATCCAACATTTTTGTAGAATTTTCATGAAAAAAGATGCAGCTACCAGCGGGCGTAACAGCTCTTCAACATATGGATCCACGAGCCAATCACAGGCGAGGTAGATTTCTACATGTTTTTTATTAAAACACTTTCTCGCATGTGATTGGCTAACAGATTCAAAATGGCGACTTACTGCTAGCGAATGGTGATGTTGCGATATGGATACAAATTTCTGCGATATAACCTAGTTACTGTGAGTATTTCATTTGCACAATGTGAGAAAGTTACCCCAAATATTGCTGCATAATGTGTCATGTCATGTCAAGCTTGTTTGAATGTAAAAGAGCTGTCTGAAATGTGGTTTATCGTAACATTTGATGTGTGCGCGACCGCTGGCAGCGCATCCCCACAAGAGCCAGCATCATTGCCTTCGGTCTGTATAAGGAGGGGATCGTGAAGCCAGACCCAGTCTTTCCACACGTAGTGCTCCTCAACAAATTAGCATGAACGTGTCTTCTTGGACATTTTTCTAGCTAAATCATACAGATTGTGCAATTGTGCACTGGTGGTTCATGGGATATCTCTTTTGCATATATGGCGAATGAGGTACCGATAATATAGGTCCTTATAGTGCACAATTGCCCAGATGCAGACCGGCTGTGCTGTACCGCCCGGTGCTTGGGGACACCTGTTCCTAATCCTGGCGCTGGGGCACTGTAACTAGTAACGACACAGTACGTGTACGTGTTGGGGTTTGGTGCGGTTAGTTAGGGGCACGGCGTCTGCTCGGGCTAGACCAGTAGAAAAAAAAAAATGGACAAGTGTGCAGCCCTACCTAGCTCTAAATATTAACTTTTAACGTTACCTTAACATTAAAGGGATGGCTAGTAACTGATCAGTGGGAATGCTGGGGGATGATTGTTCCAATCCTTGTGGGATTCATTTAAGAGTACATTACGTATCTATTGTTGTGTGAAAATTATTTGCGTCGGAATGGTCTCATATTCAAGTAATGTGCAGTTTAATGTTTCCAGGTTAGCATGCCTGTACAGCGACGGGCGATTAAACTGCTCATTGCTTGAATATGAGACCATTCTGAAACAAATAATTTTCACACAACAATAAATATATATTGAATCCCACACTTATTGGAACAATCATTCCCCAGCATTCCCACTGATTCCCACAGATCAGTTACTACTGTAGCCATATATTATGCCAAATGGAGTAAATGGATAATGCAACCGTAGTACGCAGCCAAAAAATTCTGTCTGTCCAGAGGAGCTTTTAGATCTTTTTATTTTTTTTTTTTTTGGGGGGGGGGAAGTGGGGGACTTTTGATGGGTCCCCTCCTCCATAGACATACAATGTATGATGGGTGATTGAGGGGATTCTGTGAAGCCAGAGGAAGTCTTTTTTCGGCCGTTTTTTTTTTTTTTTTTTTTGGGGGGGGGGTTTGCTTATTGCGTTTTTATAACATCATGCTTAATATGTAAAATATGTTATAACTCTTTGCCATTTTTATAATAAAATTTTCAAATATCAACTTAAGTTTTGGGGTAAAAATGATGTCATTGAGCAGGCAGAACTACTTAACTTGAGATATATGTAGCTCTTAAAGTGACTATCGGTGTCTATTGGTCAGGCAAAATCAAAAAGTACGCAGCTTTGGGCAAAACAACGTACTCTGCTAAAGTTAATGTAGTTTTGCCTGATCGTACTCCTTCATTGAGACAGCTTGAGCGGCTGGCATGAGCAGTTGCTGGTGAGGCATAATGTCAAAAGCCTTAATTCAAAGTCGAGGATAACCATATCTGGTGTAAGTTTATCATAGACTAGATTTTTAGTCAGCTCATGGTCAGTCACTTTTCATTGTGTTGTGTAAGATCTTGCTTTATGAAACGCATGTTGGTGATCTGAGAGTATACCATGCTTGAACAGATACTATTGATAATATACTCCAAAAGACTGCAGGAGGTACAGGGGACACTGGCCAGAAGAAGTTCGCCGAGTCAGAAGTTTGCTTTTTTTTCTTTTTTTAATGAATTGGTGTGGTTTCATTCTCCTCTAGTGTATTGGCAGTTTTCATTGGCATGTACTGGATACAATGTTGAATATGTAAATGGGGGCTTATTTGATTTGGGAGTAAACCAAGAGCAGTGTTTCATGATTGATACATGAATTTGTCAATTTCTTCTATCCTTAGTTTATGCAACAAACAAAACCAAAAAAAAAAGAGAAAAAATGTTACCAGTTATTTATCTTTTTAATGAACAAGGTATGATGAAGAATTATTTCTTGTATTTATCGTTATAAATGCCAGAATGCACCCTCACGCACCACCAAGGCCGGGATTCCGTGGACCCTTACCTCCACGGCTTCTGAACCCTCAACAGGGACGTTATGGATTCCATCCTGGTGTTGGACCACCAGCTCCTAGATTTGGCCATCATGGCCCTGGGTCTTACCATGCTCCTGGTGTACCACAACAAGATCCACCCTTGCCTTGCCCACCTCAAGTAAATATTTGAGTGCTCTGTTATTTTCAGATTTCTTCAAACTACTTTTTGCTTTTTTCTTTTCCCCTATTTTTTTTCGCCCTTCGTCCGGCGTCCGTCGTGCGTCGTCCGTTGTCCGTCGTCCGTCGTCCGTCGTCCGTCGTCCGTCGTCCGTCGTGCGTCGTGCGTCGTGCGTAAACTTTTTACATTTTCATCTTCTTCTTGAAAACCCCAAGACCGATTTTCATCAAACTTGGCAGGTAGCATCCCTAGGGGGTTAGGAACTCAATTTGTTAAAATGGGCACCATGCCCCACCCAGGGGGCCCCCAGGGGGGCCCAAATCCCCCAAAATTAAGGAATCTGTAAAAATCTTCTTCTCTAGAACCAGAAGTGATAGAGCTAAGTTAATACTATGAGTTAGTACATTGATGACTGTAGTTTCAAGTTTGTTCATGGCAGAATCAGGGGTGCCCCCCTTGGGACCCAGGGGAGGGGGGTGGGGAAGGGTTCTAATGGGGCCTAAATTGTACATTTTCATCTTCTTCTTGAGAACCCCATGACCCATTTTCACCAAACTTGGCAGGTAGCATCCCTAGGGGGTTAGGAACTCAATTTGTTAAAATGGGCACCATGCCCCACCCAGGGGGCCCTCAGGGGGCCCAAGCCCCCCAAAATTAAGGATTCTGCAAAAATCTTCTTCTCTAGAACCAGAAGTGATAGTGCTTAGTTAATACTATGAGTTAGTACATTGATGACTGTAGTTTCAAGTTTGTTCATGGCAGAATCAGGGGTGCCCCCCTTGGGACCCAGGGGAGGGGGTGAGGAGGGGTCCTAATGGGGCCTAAATTGTACATTTTTATCGTCTTCTTGAGAACCCCATGACCCATTTTCACCAAACTTGGCAGGTAGCATCCCTAGGGGGTTAGGATCTCAATTTGTTAAAATGGGCACCATGCCCCACCCAGGGGGCCCCCAGGGGTCCCAAACCCCCCAAATGAAGGAATCTTTATAAATCTTCTCTAGAATCAGAAGTTATAGAGCTGAGATAATACTATGAGTGAGTACATTAATGACTGTAGTTTCAAGTTTGTTCATAGGAGATCCAGGGGTGCCCCTCTTGGGTGGGGGGGGGGGGGGGGGGGGTGGTTGGAAGGGTCCAAATGGGGGCCTGAATTGTACATTTTCATCTTCTTCCTGAAAACCTCATGATGGATTTTTGTCAAACGTGGCAGGTAGCATCCCTAGGGGGTCAGGATCTCAATTTATCAAAATGGGCACCATGCCCCACCCAGAGGGCCCCAGGGGGCCCCAATCCCCCCAAATTAAGGAATCTTAAAAAAAATTGGGCCTTTATTGTACATTTTCATCTTCTACTTGAGAATGCCTGGTCAAATTTTGGTAGAGCTGTGAATAATTTAGGTTAGTGACTGCGTGAAAGGTGAACTTGCGATACTCAGGTGAGCGCTAGACCCGCGGGTCTCTTGTTTCTTTTTGCTGTCCTTTCTTACTGTAATTTTTGTTTATCTTCGTTTACCTCAAATGATGCCATCATTGTTGGGTTCCCAATGACTAATGAGTTGTTTTGTTTGTTTTGTTTATTTTTTAGCATGATTTAATATGTGACCCTGCACCACAAAACAAACAAAAGTCGCCAGACATGGATTTTTAGTTAAGGGCAGATTCTGAAAGAGCAGATTTTAAGCTTTAAAATGATGCATAATTCAAGTCAAATGGATTCTCTTAATCTGTTACTGGAAGAAAGTACACACTCTGGAAAGTGTGAACTGAGAACAGAGGATCTGAAGTACAGGGTCTATTAAAGTGCTTAATCTTTATTAAGCTGTGCTACCTGTGCCACGAATGGTACAAAAAACATGATGTTAACCACTGTAGCACTAACAATCAAGGGATTATCATATTAAGCTAAATTTGAGGATGGTCTGTTTTCACATTCTGACCATGATAAATGTCAACTTTCAAAGCAGTAGCATCATCCTTTCAAACGTTATTAGAGTTGAAAGTGAAGAGGGGTCAAAGGATTTTCAAGAAATGAAAGGGGCCTCTAAGAAAAACCTGATCACAATACTCCCAACAAAAAAGGGGTTGTAGAAAAAACTGCTGAAAACCCACTTTCCCATTCAATTTATGATCCAAAACTCAAAAATAATGTAGAAGAAGAATAGCTCTTTTAGAAAATGTGGAAAACTCAAAATTGACTCAGTTCACCCATTTCACCTTTCTTGAGTCCTCACGTAAAACCAAGGGGTGTGACTTTTTGTTATGCCTCCGCCACGAAGTGGTGCCGGAGGCATTATGTTTTCGGGTTGTCCGTCCGTCCGTACGTCCGTCCGCTTTCGTTTACGCGATAACTTGAGTAATATTTATTGGAATTTTACCAAACTTGGTCCAAGTATGAAGTATGATGGGGTAATTATTTGATTAGATTTTGGGTGAAATCAGCTAGAGGTCAAAGGTCAAGGTCAAATCATGAAATTGTATCCGTTTACGCGATAACTCAAGACTGGATGGAGCAAATTTCACCAAACTTTGTTGGAGGATTATGTATGATGGGACAATTACTTGATTAGTTTTTCAGTGATATCGGACAGAGGTCAAAGGTCAAAGATCAAGGTCAAATCCTAAAATTTATCTGTTTACGTGATAACTCAAAACTGGATGAAGCAGCTTTCACCAAACTTGGTCCAAGGATGATGTATGATGGGACAATTAGTTGAGTAGATTTTAGTGACATTGGCAAGAGGTCAAAGGTCAAAAGGTCAAGGTCAAATGCTACAAATGTTGCAATTTCCCCCATATCTATGCAATGCCCAAAGGTATTTTCTTGAAACTTGGTGTGAACATGTACTACTGCGTAAAGATTCTCCAGAGAGAGTTTCATGTCATAAGATCAAAGGTCAAAAGGTCAAAGGTTAGGTGAAAATGTTGCAATATCACTTTTCTCGCAAATGATTCAATGTATCTTTGTGGAACTTGGTACACACGCATGTACTGACTGGCAGGGATTATCTAGGGAATTTAGGGGTCATGGGTCAATATTCAGGGGGTCAAAGGTCAAGGTCAACTCCTCAAAATTTTACTATTTCCCTCATATACTAGCATGTTTGCATTATTAGTTTCAAGACTTAATACATGCATTACCTAATGGAGATTCTCTGGGAAACTTCCAGCCAGAAGGTCAAAGGTCAAAGGTTAAGGGTCAAAGGCCAGGTTTCAATGCCCCCCCCCCCCCAAAAAAAAAAAAAAAAAAAAATAAATAAAAAAAAAATAAAAATGAAAATAAAAATAAAAACAATTAAAAATCTGTTTTGTACCGTCATTACACTCTTTCTTCATACCTTGGAAATTAATCAATGCATAAACTTATAAAAAGGTCTGTCAGAATTCAAGTAAAAATTCTCAATTCCCCAAATATGTGTACCTGCACTCTTAGAAAATTATAGCAAACCCAGTTCAAGACATTTCTGACAAACCTGTCATTTCAATATTTTGCCAGTTATGTGAAACTGTCATGGATCACACATTGTGAAGACATTGTACTATACGCCTATTGGGAGAATCATGCCTTATGGCGGAAGCATCAGTCGCCATAGCGACATTTCTAGTTTGTTTTGTGATGCACGGTCACATATCTAGTGTATGGGTGTTCAACAAAGAGATATTCCCTGAATCAATATACTATAGAAATGAATGTTTCCAATTTTTAAAGACAGCCAAGAAGGGAGTGGGGTTGGGGAGGGGGGGTCCCCACTTGGTCATGGAAACTGAATGATGAAACAAGATGAATTTGGTATACATATCAAGTAATTCAAGCTGAATCAACTTTTGAAATTTCATCATACGGTCACTAGTTTTAATCATTTCAATTTCTTGCTGATTCAGTTTGTGGTCTACAAATATGCTAAATTTTCTGGCCATGTGGGTTTCTCACAATATTTTTGCGAGTATTCATATTCTAAATTCTCATTATCTTTTTGCATCCATTGAATTTGTTACTGTTTGTATCATACTTTGTTTCATTATTTATTTTAAAAAAGCAAAAATTTAACAGCACTCCAAGAGCAAATCAAACTATGCTGAGAGCAACTATATTGAACATAGGCACAAATATAAATTTATCACATGAATGACATTCACTACCATAAAAAGTACACATTTGTACTTGACCTTTCCATGACATTTGACCTTCATGTGACCTTGCATTAATCTTTAATTTGCTAATAAAGTATGCATTGCACATGCAAACCAGGTTAGTCTGTAGACACATTTACTGTATATTGACCATCTCTTTCATTTCAGTCCTGAACATAGTTCTTGAGAGTTTTTAAATGGTTTTATTGATTAATATAGATTTCAGACAGATTCATGTAGACCCATTGTGTGAAGTCATAACATTTCTTTGTCAAATAATATGGTTTAATAAAAATTTCAATTTCAGAATTTTGAAAACTGGAGAGAGCAGCGACCAATCCAAGGAGATGACCAGCAATTTCACCCAAATTATCCACCAAGACCTCCATTTCATACAGCTCCACCCCCACAACACTCCTTTACCCATCCACCTTCACTCCCAAACACTCAATTTACAGGTTTCTCTTCACAAGGATCGTTTCCACGTCAGGGTGGGGGATGTGATGTGATAAACATGCCTCCCTTGTCACCTCAGCGTGGAGAGAATATCTCTAGTTTCTGTCCTCAGATGCCTGCTAGAACAGGTCTCCAGGCTCACCAACCTCAACAAAGGAGGTTTGAGCGCCACCACCAGCAGGCTCAGCCTCTCTCAGCTGGGCCCCAAATGGGTAGAACTGATGCAGGGCATTCCTACCTCTCGGCTCAGAGTACTCAAATTGAAGCGTCACATTCTCTGTCACAACCACACCCTCATCACCAGCAGACAGATCCTGGGCTTGGAGACAGAAACAGACCAGGATCTTTTGAGAGAAGGACCATCTCACCAGAAAGGTTAGGAACATATGATTAGTAGGAGAAACCACATTAATTAGTGATATCACAGGGAGGCGTGGAAGGGTTCAGTGAGTCAAGTTTGGCTCTCGATGAGAATGGGAAGAATTTTTCACTTCACACATGGAGTCTCCCATATCCCGCCAATTCTCTTATTCGTGTGAGCACCAGTCCTGGCATGTCCAGATAGGAGAGGTCGGACTGTAGTTGAAACAAAAATTCTTGTCTGAGATTATTATATTCCAAACGGGTTTTGAACCCTGGTCCTCCTGCTTAAAGACACAGAGCCTCATCCACTCTACTGCAATGTTTCTGTGAAAAACCATGTAACTGTTCAGAAGCCCCTTGAATGCATCTGTGTCACGTTTATAATGTTTAGCATGCTAACTTGTCATACAAAATTACACAAGAGATCCCTCCAGTTAAATGCATTAAAAAGTACAGTCTCATAGACTGACTTGTGACATTACAATGCACATCAAACATTCTCATTCTGACATTTTGTGAACACTTGCACTTCAAGGTTTGCATTTCTTAGTGATGGAGAAATACAAATTGAGGAATAAAGTCTGTCATTCAATGCAGAAGTAATATTAGTTAATACTGAACTGCCATTCAGGAGGGCAGATTGACTGCCTTTTGTAGGACCATTGTGTATAATGTAATTCACCTTCAGCTATTTCAGCATTGTAATAGCTTGAGCAATAAATTACAATGTGCCCTCAAGGGCAGCCAATGTGACATGAAAATATTCTCCCTTCCAGTCAATATTACATGTAATTTAATATTGACCTGCTCACTGGCAGAATCTTGTCCTTTGCTACATCATCTTCTATCTGACGCTTTAGATGGTAACAAATAGGCAATAATGCAACACAGTCAGCATCTTTCCCATATTATTTTATGTGGTAATGCATGTTTAGTAACACAGGTAATTTGTGATATTGTTATAAATCATTGCCCAACTATTGTCGTGTGTCATAAAGTGAAATGATATGCCTTGTATTGTGTTTGATGTGGTGTGCTACAAAACACATTTGTGTACTTCATCATTTTCAAATAACTAGGCACTATTTGTAAGGTGCAACTGATCGCAAGTGGACAAGGAGCAGACAAATTTCCATATTCATATTTCTAATAGCAGATGAACAAGTAGATATCTGATTTGACTTTTGTTTTTTGTTTTTTCAAACAGGGATGAGAGACTGAGAAGCCGGCAAGATGAAACATGCAGAGATAGAGGCAGAGATAATGATAGATTCTTGGATGGAGCTAGTGATACACCCAGAGACCGTGAAAGACACAGACAACATAGAAGTGATAGAGGCAGAGACAGAGACAGTGATAGACACAGAAGCAGGGAGAGAGATAGAGATAGAGACCGAGTTAAAGAAACGTCAGGTAGACGTCGAGACTCAGAGTCAAGAGGACGAGACAGGGAATTCAGAGAAAGAGGAAATACAAGCAATCCCAGGAGAGAACATGAAGCACTTTCACACAGGGAAGGTCGGAGATCAAGATCACCATCAGGGTAAGAAATAAATATGTCTGCGTACGTACTGTAAGCACAAATCAAGACTCCTGTAAGTTTATTATACTCGTGCTCTCTAATGGAAATTTCATGCACATTCAGTGATTTGTGGGGCAGGTTACAGAGGCACTATTAGATACTTTTAATAGGGTACATTACTGAAGGTAGTAAATAACTGATATATCTTCCCTCAGAGACAAACATGAGAAATCAGCTAGAAGCAGGAGTCCTCATAGAAGACAAGATGACCACAGGATATCTGACCACAGTCGTTACCATAGACACAGAAGATCTCGTAGTCCATCAAGATGTGACAGACGTCGAGAGAGATCTCCAAGTGTGAGGGAATCCTTTGTAAGAAGAGAAGAAAAGAGGCATAGTGGGTGAGTACATGTCTTTTTGTGACCAGTGTAAAGTAATGTAAGATACCAAGGTATGTGATGAGAAATGGTCTTGTGTGGTAGGTTAAGACCTGTGAATTAAGATCAAGATTGTATCCGTCAAGGATGCTAACAAACTCAGGGGACCATTCAAAGACTCTTGATTATTATCAAGATTTGAAGAGTAAATGAATGATTCACTTAACAAATATGGGGGGAGCTAACAAATCATACACAGCCAGAAGTTATATTTCAAATGCTGCAGACAATCACACTTGCATAAAGTACAATGTGATGCATGTTTATTTTCCTGTGTTTGAAAAATTGCATGATTGTGTAAATGAAAGGTTTGGGATAACAGCATGCATGTGTAGTCCTTGAAAGGATTGTTGTTTAGCAACAGAAGACCATAGAAAGAGAAGAGGGAAGGAGGGAAGCGACATAGGGAGAAATGGTGGAGCAGCTGCCTGACGGGGGAATCCTCATCTCTATCAGTTCAACCTTAACTCACCCACCCCACCCCCAACCCACTTACAGCCATACACATGCTTGTTCCAGATTCTTAGAGACACCCCCTTCATGGATGGAAATGAGTTCAGATTTTGACTCCCATTGATTACAAACTTTTGGAAGGAACACCATCAAAATTACCTGATATTGCAGACTATTGGAAGGGAAGCTAGGAAAGCAGCATTAGTGACGAACATGCAGCACATGACTGATGGGCCAAAATGTCCTGCGTAAAGTGTACAGCTCGGCATGCTTTACAGCAAAGCATGCACAGTATTATAAGTATATTTGGAGTAATTGGTAGAAACGCCAAGAAGCTGCACACTACCCCTAATTGGAAGTTTTCAGGCATGTGAAACAAACCCTATTCAAGACCTCATTTCTTTCAAAAAAGATTTGAAACCAACTCCAGCTCACTACTGCCCTTTGACTGTCACTGTGTACCTTACTTACACCATCCCTACACAAACTTGTATGTTGCTGTCCTCCTTCTCTCTTCTCTTTCTAGAATCTCTTTTTGCCAAAGAGCTGCCAATAAGGACTCCATGCACATGGTACTATTGCATATCTCTCTTCCTCATATGTCATTCTGTTAAGGAATTTACAATGAATTGTGACTGTGTTGTTCCTCATTCCTGTTTCAAACATCAAATATTCTTCATGTGAAGGCCACCACCAGACCCAAGCAAGCCCTCGCAGCGCTGGAATGACCTGGAGCGCAAGATGAAGGAAGAAGCAGAGCAGCTGCCCGACCGGGAATCTTCCCTGGAGCCTATGGATGACTCTGATCAGGAAGGGATGGATGCAGATAATGCACCCTGGATTCAGTGCTCTCCTAGAGAGAATTTCTACTCCACAGCTCCAGCTGATCAAGTGGTGAGACGATTTAATTTCCTGACTTAATTGTCATTTTCTCCATCTTAAAGTGAAAACATAAAAAAATTTCTTCAGTGAAATACATTTTATCACAAAAGATTTTTACACACGAGAAGACAATCCTGTGTTGTTTACATTTTGGGGCTTGCCAAACTCTGATACTGTAAGCTGTCATTTTTGCAAGGGTTTAATTTTTGCGAATTTCGCAGTTGGATCACAAATATAACAACTTGCTAACATGTCTTCATGCGCTTTGCCAATAGCGCATTAACGTAAGCGTCAGCGTCGATTCACGAAAAACAACATCTCGCGAAAATGTCTATGACCTCGTCATTCACGAAAATAACAGCGTATACAGTATATTTTATTTCTATAGCAAAGCAAATGCATGCACAAACATGTGATACAAACACAAAAGGCTGACATAAACCTGTTATGAGATGAAGTATCTGTAATAAATTCATTTCAAGTGTAAAATTATCATGAATGTGTATACATACAGACTAAAATTTCCTCCAAATTCACCTTGAAATTTCAATTGATTTGTGTGATATGTTGTGTATGAAATACTTTGTGCCTTTAGATTGTAAAGTATGATTCCACACCATGTTCAAGTTGGCTGTAAGATATAAAGGTATGTCAAACAAGTCAAACATATTTTCATGCAGCTATGATGTTATTGGCAACCATGTCTGCGATTGAATAAAGTGATGATGTCATGACCTCACCAGTCTCAATAAAGTGCACACACATCTTCCCAAAGTTCCCTTTTTGACCGAGAGCCCAATGCAAAAATGGCATCCTTTTCAGCAAAGTTTTGCTGTATTGCAATAACCTCGCTATGATTAATTAGAAAGAGTTGTAGTTGCCGAATTATCAGTCCACAACATACTAGTAGTAGTGCCCAGAGAGTTGTGAGTTGAAAATGTTATCCTCATAGCTAATTCGCAATATCACTCCGATGAAAACATGAACATCTTAGACCCCACTGATTTTTTTTTGTGTGTGTGTGTGTGTGTGTGATTTTGATAAACTTCTACCATCTGCAATTTTGTGTAAAATTTTAGCAAATAGATGTGACTGTTACTACATTCTGTGCTGTTTTCAGAATGGAAGCACTGTTTGTGCAGCCAGCAAACTGAAAGACTTGCTCAAACGGTTTCGGCAGGACATCGTTGAGAGGGGGCCCAAGGTACGGTCTGCCCAGCCACAGCCAGAGACGAAGAAGCCAGAACTTCACTGGCATGTCCACTCACGTGAGTTACATGTATCCAGATAGATAGTGTAAATTTGTTCTTTCTTTTCATCTGGTGTGTGCATGTAATTCAGTGTCAAACTTAACATACATCAGACTAAAGTATCATGAGAATCATAAAATTGGCAAATGATACCTTTAGCAAAATCTGAGAACGTACTAGATGTGAATCTAGCAGGACTATTACCGTGTAGAGAATAAATAAAGAAATGTAAGCCTTCTTGGGGCAAATTATTTGTTTTATAGGGCGCCATTTTTCTCTCTCTTTTTTCTTTCAAATAACAACAAGCCTTCATTCTGTGCATCTGAGTGCTTTCATTGCAGCATATTGCCTTTTTAGTGACATCACAAGTGAACTACATATTTTCACAGCAACCTATGCTTACGTGAATTGGTGCTAAGGTAGTATCATATCCGTGTTAACCTGTTCCTTCCGCAATTCTCTGAGTGCCTTTAATGCCCCTAAATGAGATTCTTTTTGCCCCGTCAACAGAGAACGGACAGGTTGGTAATCCACCATCCAAATTAAGGATCTTGACTCAGTATTGTCTCCTCGTTCCTGCACTTTGTTGGTTTCCACTTCATAGCTCAGGTGGAGAATGCTGTCTTCCATTTCTTTTAAGCAATACATTTGGGTCAAGCTACACTGCACAAACTGTAGGAAGCCAGGGGCATGCCAGCTGGCCTTAAAGAGCACACAGCTGGTTGGCAGAGATCTTAGGCCATTTGGGACGTCATCAAAATCAGGCCAATATCCTTAGTGAAAGTAGATCATTTGACGACTCATATTTTTGCCAAATCTTAAACATAATATCTCGCTCAGGATCGTTATTACATGTAGTAGACAAAAATGGGAATATCTTCATGAGGTGCAAAATTTCCTGTGTAAACATACCAAACTTGACAAAAATGAAAAATTATTTAGGTTCCAGCTGAACTCTTTATGTGCCATGTTCACATGCCCGTCTCAGTCGATGGCGTGCAAAGTTCACATATTCCATTCAAATGCTTAAACCTGCACTAACCAATTGATAAATCACCAGCTGCCACGATGCAACGAAAGCATTTCTCCGATTCCATACCTGTCACATGTAGCCTGCATTTTATGTTGTGATGGACTGTCAAGCTGTGTTCCCTGCTGGATTTGTGAATAAATTCTAAGTTTCTGTCTCTGTTTTGTGAGCAAAAGTCATGTCTCTATGATAATGTAGCTACTAGTCATTTAGAAGAAAAACTATCATAGATTTTCTATACAATTTGCATCAAAGCAAAGCATGGCATATTCTCTCCAACTTTGCTTATTACATGTTGAAGGTATCAAAAATCTAGAAAAAGTTACATAGATTTGAAAACCAGTCTACGTTTTCCCACAGCGTGATTGCATTTCTGTCTCAGAATAATGTAACACATAGGCCCGTATTCTGCTAAAAACTTAGACCCGAGTTTAAACCCACGCTTGGGTCTAAAGTGGGTTTTTGGGGTTTAAACCTGGGTTTAAACCACCAGTTTAGACCCAGGTTTAAACCAAGGTTTAATTTGTATTCTACTAAGTCCAGCTGTGGTCTAAATTGGGTTTAAATTAAACCTACCCAGGAGGAGGTTTATTTCGAGTTTAAATCGAGTCTAACGATGACTGGTAAGGGTACCAGCACACAGATCAAAGCCAATGGCACAAAACGAGTGGCTGCCTGGATACGTACAGCAGCTAGCTTGCCGGCCACACGCGTGTACACACGAGATACGCCTAACTACGTACTAGATCTACTTGTACACTTAGAAGAGACTCGAGATCTAAATGTTAGAAATACTACTACTACCTAGTATTACATAGATACGTTAGTCTAAACTTTACGATGAAAATAATCTGAAGACTAGACCAAGAACTCAACGTAGGACTAGAGGGTAGAGCCTGCAGATGAGGTCGATTTGGCGTAGATACTTCTAGTAGACTAGATCGAAAACCTAGATTGTAGGACTAACGTTAGGACTAGGAGTGGGGTCCTACTAACGTTAGTAACGTTAGAACCTATTCGAATAGCTATTAAACGCTAGAGTACATTATTGTAACGTAAGGACTATAACGTTAGATCTATTAAAAGTTAGGTTAGTGTGGTACGGTAGGTAAAATCTAACGTTACTTCTAATATCGAGACAGGGTTGATAGTAGATCTAGATCTATTTCTAAATTTTAGAATGGTTTCCATTTTTATTAACTGACAATCTTAAGAGAAAAGCTTTTATTCAATTTCCTACCTCAAAGCCCTGGTTTGATCAATTGCCAGTCCATTCCGAATTCACGATTCAATCGACATAAAAAGCCATGTCCCATCCAGCGCACACAGCAACCGTGCCGCCGGCCGGCGCGGCGCGATGGATCTGCTGGTACTGAGCATTCAAAGCTAGCTAGCCAAGAATATAATAGTGCTACGCTATACGCTTACCATGTATCCTGTGATATGCGTCGCACACGTACACAAACTGTACAGTATATGCACAGTGCTTCACGAGTCGTCGCAAGCAAAAATACAGCATGCCCTTATTCGACATAAATACCCGTAAAAACTATTCAAAATCCAAGAAAGTCACGCTCATGTGGCTGATACACTGCCAATAATAAATTTAAGTGGATTTGTGGAGAGAAAAGTACTCAGAGAGGGAGAATTTCTTCTTCCATAGAGGGCACCATGGTGGCTTGACCCAAGACTATTTCGGGTTTAATTTAAACCCGAAATAGACTTGGGTTTAACTAAACCTCGCTAGCAGAATACAAAATTAAACCTCGGGTCTAGCTAAACCATAGGTGAGTCTAAAATGGGTTTAAACCTTGGTCTACAGTAGAATACGGGCCATAGGGTTTACACCATGGCACTTAAAGCATTAAAGCTGTCCAAAGGGGCTTGTTTCAAAATTTACATATACAACATATGTTTCCCTGCAGTAATGTGTAATAAGATGTGCTATGTAGTATTCCTGAAAGGGTGTCATAGTTGTTGATGCTATGGTGGTTTGCTATGTTTGTAATGTTGGACTGGTCAAATCATTTAACCTGTTGCAGATCACCACTCAGACAGTGAAAGCAGTGAGAGTGACTCTGAGTCTGAGGTGTCATCTGGAGAGGAGGACAAGGAGTTTGATTACCGCTTTGCCTGCATGAAAAACCGAGCTGATCACCCCTGGCGACTGGCAGAAAACCTTTGGTTCAATGAACCAGGAGAGGTCAGTCATGTCATGCCATTGCACTTGTGTGTAGTGGATGGTCCTAAGTCAAGTTTGTTGGACCTAGCAAACCACTCTCCACTGAAAGAATGTGCTCCTCCAGAAAGACCTTGTACCTCAAGTAGTTGCACTGTATGAATTTATATAGCACTGGAATATTTAAACAGCCAATAACCTCAGTCTATTTGTGGAGCTCTACAAAGGTATATCACCACAGTCAAAATTATGATGTGACATCTTGCAGGTAAAATTGGACCTGCATATTTTAAGCCGACTGCAATCAGAAGGAAATTAAAGAAATGCCCATATTTCTTGATAAAAAGGAAGGAAAAGAAAAAGAAATTTTTGTTAAGTCTCTGTTGATGTACAGGCAAATGTGCAAATGGCAAATGTGTGACTGTGCTAACTGTAATGTCTTTATCCCCCACCAAGAAATAGGTAAATAAATAAATGAATGAACAATTGAATGAATTCTGTCCGTCCTTCGTCCGTCTGTAACGCTACAAAAACTTGAATAACTCTCTACTGAGGACTTCAATTTCAATCAAAATTGGAGGTTTGGTTGTACAAAATGACACATTTTTTGAATACCAAACATGAAGGTCACCTCAAGGTCAAAGGTTACAGGCAGGGGTCAATGAACTTTAGGGCCCAATGTTAAGTTTTTATGGCGCATTTCGATTATGGCTCATAGCTTTTGATGTTTATGTCCGTTTGTGACCAAACTTGGATGGTAGATGTCCCTTGGGGAGTTGAAGATCACCACAAGGTCAAAGGTCACATACAGGGGTCAGCAAACTTTTAGGCCCCAATGTTAAAGACACATGGTCCCTGTGGTTTAGTCAAATCCGTAAGCGGGCGCACGGCGCAAGTTTCCTATAGAGAGCTTCGCTATCGACTCCTCTTTAGCGCTTACGCTGTGACCCATTTCCCCGAGTCCAAAGAAGTCCGATCCACTGTAGTCAGTGGTCCGATCACAGTTCTGCTCATGATTCGGCTGGGGGGATGACAGCTTTAGCATACTTCTTTTGTGATGTCATAATAAGAAGCACATATGCACGCACCCTGGCTAGTACTACAGACTGGGTGATGAGCAGAAAAGACAACAAAGGCAATGTTACTTTGCAACACCTATGCACTTTAACTCTTGATGACAGTTCAACTTTGGCAATCTCTGTATCAATGTTAACGGTGATCGGCAGTATCATCAACAGCGCCCTCTACACTACCGGGACTATGCGCATTTAAGTTTTTAAGGTGCGTTTTGATTACGGCTCATAACTTTTGATCCCTGTGTCCGTTTGTGACCAAACTTGGATAGTGGATGTCCCTTTTGGAGTTGAAGGTCATCACAAGATCAAAGGTCACAGACAGGGGTCAACAAAGTTTTAGGGCATAGTGTTATGTTTTTGTGGTACGTTTCAATTATGGCTCGTAACTTTTGATGTTTATGTCCGTTTGTGACCAAACTTGGATGGTAGATGTCCCTTGGGGAGTTGAAGTCCATCACAAGGTCAAAGGTCACAGACAGGGGTCAACAAACTTTAAGGGTCCAATGTTACGTTTTTACGGAGCATTTAGATTATGGCTCATAACTTTTGATCCATATGTCCGTTTGTGACCAAACTTGGCTGGTTTCCCTTGGGGAGTTGAAGGTCACTTCAAGGTCAAAGGTCATAAGTGGGGTCAATGAACTTCTGGGAGTTAGAAAAACAATATCTTATACGCGAATGGGCGAGACACATTTTGGCACTTGCCTTGTTTTGTTTGTTTATCTCTTAAATACAAACCCATAAGAATGAAATAATGTAGACAGTTTCTAGGGTACTTAATGTTTGCAAGTTTTTCATTCATGCCGTTTGACTGGATAGTCATGGACAAGTGGTTTACTCTTGTTTCTATAGATGAATGACGGTCCCCTGTGTAAGTGCAGTTTGAAGCAGCAGAAGACAGGGATTACCCACAACATTTACCCAGGGGAGGGGCCAATACTTTGCTGTGACCCACACTCTAACAATGCCTCTCGGCTCCACCACTATCGAGTCACTGTCTCTCCAACAGCAAACTTCTTGGTAAGATTCTCTAGGAACATGTTACACTAGTTTGCAGTTAATTTTATTCCCCCTCCCAACTTCTGTAAAAGTGGATGTTTTTGCGCAACTAATTTTTTGAACTTGGCCAGTAAGAAGAATTTTGCGTGTTTTTAATTCCGCAGAATCAATACACAAAGTACAGGAACATATGGCAAGGAAAAATATTCGCATGCTTTATTTTCGCGTTAGTTTCTGGTTGCGCGAAATGCGAAAAAATTTCAACACCAAGAAAAATTCCACTTTTACAGTAAGTATGCATAAAGACTATGAGCAGCTCTGATGATTATCATTTTGTTACGTATACTAAGAAATATCGTGTTAAAAAGATGAAGATCCTGTCAAGTTTATAGGCTTCTGGTTCTGGTTCTGGTTCTGGTTGTATACTGCACACAACGCCCTGGTGGGCTATCACAGTACAGTGGTCGAGGTCATTTGCAGCAGCAACAATTTAATCTAGGCAACATCACTCCTGTCTTCAAATTCATAGGAAAAAACAATGCCTCTTAGAACTTTTGAGATTTTTCTTGTATAAGGGAGACATTTGAGAACCCCCCCCCCCCCCCCCGACATTTAGGTGATGTAAAATTATAAAATAAAATGCATTATTTTATTAAGGCCTTGATATTATTCAATTACCGGTAATTATGTATTGTGTACCACATGCAGCATTCCTGTATATCTTTGTAGAATGTATCTTATTTGCTTTTTAGTCTGCATTTTCAGAGGCAGAAACATTTCCTGCTACACGTACATACCTTGTACTTGTAAGGTATAAAGTATAACAAATGAACATTATTACATGTAGCAGCATAAACTAGGAGATCCATAAAACACATGTATGATAATGTGGCAATCTCAAATAAAACAGTTGAGAAATGCAGGCCACCATCATCTCTTGCTTGATATTGATGGTAACCTCTGAAAACAAATTACATTACACAGTGCATATATTATAGGCACCTACTTGTTACACACAAAAGGGACAACAGAGATGAAATTGTATGTCACAAAGATTCTTCCTACTGCCCCATCCTCTTACAGACCACAACTCAGACAGTCATTGTCTATGACAAGCGAGAGTATATCTTTGAAGGTTTCTCCATCTTTGCCCACCAAAGCCTGGATGAGGTGCCAGAATGCAAAGTGGTCCGCTTTGGCCGCGAGTATACGCTCCACTTTTTCTCAGAACCCATGCCTGAAGTAAGTATAATGCTAAATTCAGTTGCAGCAGACAGATTATTGAAGGCCTCCCTTCTTATTCTGATTGTTAGATGATGCGCTAACAGCATATTATGTATTGCGTTTGTATGGAATGTTTTATTTTTTCTTCTTCCTATTCTTTCTTTCTCACAAATTTTGTGAATAAAATATCTCAACCATGCCATTTCCAATTAACATGAAAATTTTAGTCGTATAACATGTCAGCATCTAGATACACAAAACTTTTTGTAATGTTAGCTTACCTGTGTTGTCATCTAGACGCAAAGTTCCCGGAATGCCGAAGGCGCCCCCATTCGTCGAAAACTCTATCGGAACACTGCAAATGCTTTCGTAAGGAAATTACTGGTTGCGACTTGGCCTGATTTGATGACGTTATCGGCAATTTAAAAGCGATGTACAAGCCATTGTCTATTTATAAGCCATTATCCCGAGTGCGATTTTTTGGCGAGTTATATCCCAAATAATATTTCTCTCAAGCATTTGGTGTGATTTGCATGACGTCATTGGCGATTTATAAGTGACTTATAAGCGATTGGCTATTCATAAACCATTATCCTTTGTGCGATTCTTTGGTGATTAATAATATCTTGACTTTGTGCGATTTTTTGGCGATTTGTAACGCAAATGAACAACTTGAATGCCATCGATGCATCGCGTGTTAATCGTCATCGCATGTGTTACATTTGATAGGCATCCATCAAAGACAAAGTTCATGAGAAGTGAGAAATGAAAGTAATCTGGTGTGTTTGTAATAAAACTGTAAACTGAAGTTTTTTATTATTATTTGTAATGTCACACTGTCGCACATACAGTACAAAATCAATGGCGGTTTCGTGGTTTAGGTCCCCACTCGCTGAAAGTGGGAGCGCACGCATTCCTTTACAATTTGTGCCGTGTACTACTACTGGCTTGTTGTCCCACACATAAACATCCGTGTTGCCTAGTTAGCGTTCAACTCTTTCAACCTGTACCACTGTGGTTCTAGACCTAACTGTATTATCATCTCTTCTTCGTGAAGCATGGCTAACGCAAAGTCAGTGGAGGTGTATTGAAGTCGGAACCCATTGCGTACACTGAATAAAGCGATAGTGTTAGTGTTAAGTGTGCGAGGTGAATGAGGGCGACCCAAGGCCTAAACCACGATTAAGCCAAATGAACATGTTCATTATGATAATAGCCTAATATTTCTACTTCACTCTAAAGTTATACCGAAGAAAGACTAAGGCTGACCACTTTGGAAAAAAGAAGAGAGGAGACAAAGTCTACTCCAATCATACAGAACATCGAACATGCAGAACATGGCAGAATATTCAAAAACATTGTCATTGACAATTCATAACCTGAGATTGAGAACTATTTTGAACTTGCCACTCGTGGTTATCATAGAACAAGAGGCCATTCCATGAAACTAGCCAAAGCAAGGAGTCGCCTGGACATCAGGAAAAACTTTTATAGCCAAAGAGTACAGGCCTAGTAAATGAGTGGAACAGGCTTCCACAATCAGCTGTTGATGCCCCCACACTCATTAACCTCAAGAAGCAGCTATCCAACTTGGGTTTTTAAATGGGCCCCATGGGACCCCCTTAACCCTGCCACACCGTGCTACATTTAGTGTTTATAGATGATATCCTGTCGCCAAGAACGACTACATGTAGGTGTGGCCTTCAATAAAATTCAAGGTAAAAATTTGTGTCACGTCATAGCTGTAGCCGCTCTGCACCACTTGCACTGTTTACCTCCCTCGCGAAGGCTTGGGCTAGGCTTGGGAAAGAGTTGCATTCACGTGTATTTTCTTCAGCATTACTGCAGATAGTACTTTTAAATGGATTTTGGGGTTCCTTCAAACTATATGATTATCTCCAGTTTAGTTAGGGGGCATAAATGGTACGAGGTCCAAATATTCTTCAGGTTTAAAAAAAAATAATAAGTTTAACTTCACAGGAAACATATGTCAATTTAAAAATTAAAATACTTAATTAGGGGGCCCAAAATAAATGCCTGTTGGTAGGGAGGACAGTGAAATCTGGTTATTTTGAAATTATATCTGTGAGTACACAAAAATTTGGAATGGGATATGAAGGACTTTAAAAAAACCCATATGGAAGTGGTATCACATGAAAGCTTGAGGTATGAGGATCATTTTCCAATCATTTATTTTACTGCTAGTCTTGTTTTAGAGGGTCCGATTTTGCAGCAGAATTTGTAAATGTAATTTTTAAGTTAAATGATCGTAACTTCACCAATTTTTTATCGATTTAGCTGATTTTAATACCATTGTCTTTCTCTTGGCGGGACTTTTGCCAGTGATACCAAACTTGTCTGGTTTTTATAAAAGAATCCAAAAGTCATTGGCCTCCCTACTGTTGGCTTTTTGCTTTCCTGCCACCCTGTGGGCCATAGATTGCCATAAGAAAAACTTTTTAAATGTCCAGGAATGCACTATTTCTAATCAAAAACATGATAGGTATGAATACGAAAAAGGTATTTTTTTTTGTAATGAGTTCCTATGCGGGAGCCTTCTCTGCTGCTCAAAAATGTTAAATGGATATTCAGGCCCCTTCAAACTCATCCCTCTCATCCACACTATATTCTAATCATCTCCAAATTAGAATTTCACATTGAACTTAAGAATATTTCTGGGTGGCTCCCACAAAAGGAATTTGTGCTGTTGCTGTATTATTTTTTACCAGAATCTGGTAACTCTTAAAAAATACCCTAAAGAACAATATGTCCACATCCGCCTATAATCGCAGTTTTACTGTTTCCAATGATTTCAAGTTTCAAGTCAATAGGTGAGAGGATGCATTTCCTTTGGGCAGCATTTACAATGCTCATGTACACAAATATTGCAAATATCCAATCATTTCAAATTTGAAGTCAATAGGTGAGAGGGTGCATTTCCCTTAGGTAATGCATCCTCTCATCTTCAAACAACCAGGAACATAGTCATCCCCATGTTTCCAATTTTCATATTGTCGAAAAGAAACATTCCCACATTCTGTTTGATTTTTAACTACATCATAGCAAGTTTCACTCTACCTCAAAGTCCACTGCAACATTCACCTTGTGCACCCATAACATACATTCATTTGAAGCCAATACCTCTATTTAAATTCAATTTGTTCACTTTTATAATTGCATGATTCTGGCATACAACTCGTCAATTGCCCTGCAGAAGGGCAATTGACCTGATGCGTTATACACACAAAAACGTACTTTTTTAGATAATCACATTTTTGATGTTCGAATGTCTCTGTAAAATGGAGTTCTTAATTTTCTGGGCTAGAAATATATCTCCATTTAGTCAATATTGTTGTACACTGTTCTTCAGAATTTGAATTAATAATCTTTGATAGTTTTTACGCTACACTCACTTTTATGCTAAGACCTTTCTGCCGGGAACATTTACCTAAGCTAAGGCCCTTCTGCAGGGCAACCGACGAACTGTGCACGTCTCATGTAAAGTGCTCATTCACAGCATACATGCTTTTCTTAGACAACATAAAAAAAATGACAGCATCTATGACCACCAAAGACAGGAGATTTCTCATTGGCATTTGATTATATTAAACTCATTTCCACAAGAGATATATTATTACCTTTCACTTTCTAGCAATATCAGGATGGAATTTCACTAATGCAATTCAACTGTCTGTACCTTTGGCCCTATAATCATTCTCATGCAATTTCATAGTCATTTAAATGCCCACTCAACTCAAAATTATTGTGTCATAATTGAGCAAGAACCAAGAACCAAGACGCAAACTAATGCGGTGTACTCAAAGCACTTTGTCAGAAACGTGAAAGCATATCTTCTTATCAGTCCACCAATCTACTCTCTGCTATACCAATACCCAACCCTAGTTCCGACACCTCTGGGTGCCATTTTGTGATTTGACATGATGTCAAATGATCAATCATATCTCTGTAAGTAAATATCATAACCTGTATCATTTTTAGTGGACATAAAGTTCAAGTGTCACCTGATCTTTTTGCACAGTGCATATCAGTCAGGCTATCATGTCACGCATACATGTGCACATCAAAGTGATAATATAATGGAAAAACATGCCTTTGTTTAGTTAGCCATAGCTCCTTAAAGTGACAGGGAACCCTCTGTTTTTATTCCATATTCCCAAAGGTCATAAATTGGCAATAACATTCAAAGTATCCATACTTCAGACCATTTAGATGATGTCATCATTTGGTCATCTGAAATCAAAAAAGAAGAATTGAATTTCGTAAAGTAAGGTTTTTGACACTCATTTGCAGGTATCTTGGTCTTTTTTGCTCATTACTCTCGAAATTTGGATGTGTTGTACGCATGTACTTTTGACACTGGGGACTTTCGAATGGGAGAACGAGAATGTTGTGATGCCAATCGTAGGCATATGTCAAATTTCACCTCCCCACGTTGACCTGCTGCTGAGAAAACTTTATGATTTCAGGCGTTACGTCTCGTGGTGTGTGCATTACCTGTGCCTTGGGTATATGTGGACTTTGTGACTTGTTTTTGACTTTTAATGCTGACTTTGTCTTTGACTAGATGCTAAATAAGTATCCTGGGATGAATTACATGGATTTTAAAACATAATGCATGGTAAGGTAGCAAAATGGTGCCAAGCACCGAATCGTGATTGCGTACAGCATTACATGTACGTGTATGTGTGGGACTAGGGTATGCAGTTGCAAATTGCATGACAGTGAAAGTAGGCAAAAAGACTAGGTACCTGAGGCTGTAGTTTGTATGTCTGCGGTGCTGCTGTGACGTATCAAGATCATAAACTTTCATGTAATTAAACCATTGATATTCACTCAAACTAAATAGGAAAAGTAGTGAACTGAGCACTGATTTGCTGAGAGTCATCATGATCTTTTGCACGATTTCAACTATCAAAAGAAGAATATGACGTCATAGACAATGCCGCATGAGTGCAGCACGAGTGAATTGGGGTGGACAGTGATAACGGGGGTGAACGCGTTCGAAAATTGGGTGGTGAACGAGGAATCGACACTGACACATGCGCAGTACGTGAAAAATACATCATAGCAAGGTGACGCCAGTGTCAATGTGCAAATTGAAAAGTGCCTAATTGTTTTTTGAATCAGCGTCATTGTTTTTCAATATGATGACACAATAATATTGAAAATTGCGATTCAATGGAAAGTCTCAAAACCTGCTGAGTTTACATGTTGTGTCTATGAGAGATGATTTTTTTTTTTCCATTCATGCATTGACTTGACAACATTCAATCTGGAAGCTGTATCTCAGTTGGCTGTTCCATTTCCTCTGAAACTTAAAGGGTTAGTATAGTTTTGGTTGAGATGGGGCTTCAGGTTTCCAAGTTTTTTTGAGGAAAAAATGAGAAACTTCTCGAGAAATTTGAAAGAGCATGTAATTCTAAGAGGAACTCAAAGTTTATTTGATGAAAATTGGTTTTGAAATGGCCCACAAAGAGGTCCTCATAAAAGGTGGAACCCTCCTTTTCTTAAAACCATTTTGTTTAACTTTGTTTTGGATAACTCATCCATCTCAAAATTGATTATCATCAAATTAACCTTTAACTCCTAATAGTAGAATTGTATGCTCTTGATATTTTATATAAAGTGGTTTCTAATTATTTCATAAAAGTCAAAACCTGAATCCCCTCCTCAACCAAAGCTATACCATCCCCGTTAAAAATAAAAAAGTAGAATTTCATTTCATGACTTACTGTGTCTGACATTTATTGGCAAGCATCTTAGTCATTTTTACTCAATATTATACCAAATTTGCATATGTTGTACTTTAGACAATAGCCTGTAGAATCAACATCATTGCTTTTTAATTTGATGATGTCATCACATTGAAAATTGTAATTAGATGCAAAGTATCAAAGTCTGCCGAGTTTACATGTTATGTCCAGCAATTGCACTTTTTCTCCATACCTTGAAAATTACTTAAAATTACAATTATGAGCATAGTTTACACCTAGAAATAATCCCTTATATATCCTGTCTTTTGCAGAATTTCACTGTTGAAGGTCTGAATCTTTTCTCAGAATTTCTCTTTGAAGAAATTTTGGAGCTACTGGATTTTGATTACAAAGGTGATTGCATTCTTTTTTATATTATAATTGGACTGAATTTTTACTTCCTTTTATACATGTGACAAATTTCTTACATGTAAAATACTGTAATATAAGGAAGCAAAAAAAAAAGGAAGAAAGAAGGAAGAGCTTTAATACAGGATGTACATTCGAAAGACAAAATCTAGGCATTGAAGGGCAAGGAGAATAAGAAATTAGAGATTCTGATATGACAACTCAGATATTCTGATATTACAAATAAATCAAAATTTGCAAAGTGAATCAAATATTATTCAAAATATCATTTGAGTTATGCCTTATCTCTGAGAATAGTAACACAACATTGTGGCATCAATGTTGGAACAGAAGACCTAGAAGAGTCAAGAGAGTAGATGCTGTTCTGGTGTTCAATTAACTTGATTTATAGTTGGGCTAATCATACATACAATAATTTTTTTTCTTTTTACTTCTTTGTTATGCCTTGTGTTTAAAAGCTAGTAGGTAGACTTTATGTATTAGGAATCTTTGCTATCTGTGTGTCCAATGAGATTAGCGTAATATGGTACTGATATAATTCTCAGCATCTCACTCAGTTCAGCTTTACATGTATGGTGATGGACTCACTTTTTGTAGGTAAGGAGGATGGATGCCATTTCTACCACTTCATGCCCCGTTTTGCCCGCATCCTTCCTAACAATGGCAAAGAGATTCTTTCCATGCACCATGTCATCCAGCATCTGATCAGGAGCAGTCGTCCAATCATTGATGGGGCCAAGCTGGCAGCATGGCTAGCGGTCAGTGAGACCAAATGGCAGCAATATGTGGACAAATTACGCTGTATGATAGCCACCAAGCCTGGACGAGTAAGTGGATTGTTCTCCCATCATACTTTGCCATCATACTCACTTTTTGGCTCAAGTTTTTATCTGTTTTCTCTCCTCTTTATACTGCCACAATTATATCCTTATGTTCGTATATCATGTATTTATGTGGTATGAATTTCTCTCTTCTGGACCCTTTTTTCATCTACTGGTATATTGATTTTAACAACTTTAACTTCCATGCCAATTCATCCATTGTTTGCTGAAAGTTTATTAAACATGTATAGTCACATCAATGAGAGGAAATTTGTTTAGAACATCAGGGAGACACGCAAAACTATTGTACTGGTACATTACATGTAGAAAGATCTAGCTGTTTTCATTATTAAAGAGAAACCTGCAAAGTGCAGTGTTCTCTTTGATTTTTTTTCTCTCTCTGTGCCTCTGCAACATGTTTCTGTACTGTGGTCTCTGGAATTTAGCATGCACACTCAGGGCTCTTCCTCCACTTCCACTTCCAGTAAGGCTGCTTCTTTAGGAGGAACACATCAATGTTCAACTTTTGACTTTACCCATTTATGCACCCAGGTAGAGGGAGCATTTTTCAAGAACACAACAGTTGTGGCACTGCTTGACCCTAGGATCTTTAAAGTTGGCAGCACAGTGCACATACACGAGACATATAGCACATATTGTGTAATGTTACATTTGAAGTTGTATTTGTTATTTCACTAGTCACTAGTCCATTTCCATATTTATTTACAATTACAGTAGAAGATGACTGTATGATCGTTTCGTTTCGTTTTGTTTTGTTTATTTATTTCCATTTCAAATAAAAATACAACAAATACAATGCATACAATACACTTACTGTAATCAACTCTTTCTTACAATCTGAAATTATGCCATCGATTAAAGTTGAAGTGAAATGTGAAATAAACAGAGAACTTGAAAGAAGGCTCAGAGGCCTTGTGGGGGAAAAGTCCTCTATACAACATGATATAGCACAATCAACAAATTGCATTAACACGTGCACAATACAGAACACACATCATGTCACAAACAACTGGAGGAAATGGTGGAGACATTAGATAATCAGTATTTAAGCAGGAGAAATTTTTTAAGAGACTTTTTGAATAATCATAAATTTGAGCATGAACGTATCTCACTTGGTATGGAATTCCAAACAATGGGAAAGCTAAAGCGAAGAGATCTTTTTGTGTAAGCCGAATCAACTTTGAACAAATGAAAATCATTACATATGCGGCTGTTATAATTATGAATACTACTGTTCATACTAAACATCTCTGATATATTAACAGGTAATAAATTTTGGAAGTAAGTAAACCCAGTATGAATGATATATAAGTCATGAATCTTCAAAATACACAGTTTTTTAAATAGTGGTGCAGAGTGAGCAAGATAATGACTACCTGTACATATACGTACTCCTTTCTTTTGTAATTTTAGTAATGGATTCATCTTTGACTGATTACAGTTGAGTTGCCCCAAACTGGGATACAATATGTAAGATATGGTAATACCAAAGAATTATACAAAATAAGAAGGGTAGATAAAGGTAAATAATATTTAAGTTTGTATAAAATGCCTATACTCTTTGAAACTTTATTATCTATATATTCTACATGTGCATTCCACTGTAAATGCCTATCAATATGCATACCCAAAAAATTAACACTTTCAGATTTACATATACATTGTGAATCAATAATAAGAGTAATATTTTCTACTATTTTACTCACTTCATTTGATCTATTATAAAAAGGAACATAATATGTTTTCTCAAAATTAACAATCAGTTTATTCACTTTGAACCATGTCACAACTTTATTCAGTTCACATTCTAAATTTTCTTTTAAACTTAAAGTGTCTGACTGAGTGTAAAATAAAGTTGTATCATCTGCATATAATACAAATTCCAAATTTTGAGTACATTTAGTTAAATCATTGATATGTAACAAAAACAAATTTGACTTGATTTGACTGTAATATGAGTGGCAATTAGCAAAAAATGTATATTGAAAGCGATTATCTAGATAACTAACAAACCACTCTAAAGCAATTCCTCGAAAAATTGTTCTTATTAATACAGTGGACTCCCGTTATAACGAAGTCCTCGACACCGGCAATTTTCTTTCGTTATATCGAAATTTCGTTATAACCGAATTAATAAACGATAAAGATACATAGAGTTGATAATGTTCCGGCCCTAAATTTTACTTCATTGTCACCGGAATTTCGTTATAACCGTGTTCGTTATAACGGGAGTGCACTGTAGATGAAATTATTTTGTCTTGTAAATCCATAATTGCATGAGCAGTGGAATGATGTTTTCTGAAAGCATATTGACTATTACAAATAATATCATTATTACCCAAAAAAGTATACACTCGATTGAATAAACATTTTTCGATCAGCTTTGAGAAACATGGGAGAATAGAAATTGGACAATAATTCTGAAGGAGATGACAATCCCCTTTCTTCAGAACAGGAATTAATTTTGCAACTTTAAATTTGGTTGGAACATTACCAGTTTCTAATGATTTATTAGAAATAAAAACCAATGGTTTAACTATAGAATTTATAACTTGCTTCATAATATTCACATTTATATAATTAAAATCAAACGAATAACTATTCTTTAATGATTTACAAACTTCTAATATTTCAAATTCTGTTATGGGCTTTAAAAAATTGACTTTTGACAACTGTCGGAAAGATAAGTTTGAATGGAACCTTACATTATGATTGTTGTTGACAGGAGTCATTGATTCTAATAAAGTTGAACAACAATTCTCAAAATAAAAATTAAATTCATCAGCAATAGTTTGTGGATCACCCTCTTCTTTCTCATCACAAACAAAATATTCTGGAATACTTTTCTTGATTTTGTAAGAATGTCATTTATAACCGACCATGTACCTTTAATATTACTTCTATTTTGATTTATTTGTTTAAATGATATGTTTCTTAGCATGACGCAAATAATTGTTCACTTTATTCCGATACCTTTTATATTTCATTTCACTCAAAAGAGTTTTTTTCATTAAGAAACATTTTATACAATTTATTCTTACGCTTAATATATTTCAAAAGTTTTGGAGTAATCCATGGCTTCCTTATCTTTTTCTTACATAAATGAATTTTCTTAATTGGGATATACTTATCTAACAAACTTATAAACAAAACTAAAAAATTATTGTAAGCCTCATATGCATCATTGGATGTATAAACAGAAGACCAATCTACACTATATAATTCATAATTAAGGATATTAACACTTTCAGTTGATATCTCACGTGTAATTTTTGTCATGTTTTGCTTGTTTTTTGATAATGGCATGCTAGTAAGTAAGAATATAGGTAAATGGTTGGTGATATCAACCTCAAAAGAACCACAATCAAGTTTAGCATCTACAACTTTTGTAAAAATATTGTCAATGAGTGATGCACTATCAGTAGTGATACGACTTGGAGAATCAATGACAGGGAATAAACCAGATGATGAATTGAGATTAAGGAAATTACGTCCAACATGATCTAAAGACTCTTTAAGTAAATTGATATTAAAATCCCCTAAAATGTACACATTTTTATGCTCATGCAAAACTGCACCGAGTACTTTATCATAAAGATTGATAAAAACATCATTATTGCAACCAGGCTTTTTATCCATAACCCTGACAGTATGTTTTACATCATTTACACAAAAATCAACAAATAAATATTCACAACAATATTTTTCTTCTTCTGTCTGAACAACATAATTATTTGTCTTGAATCTGATGCCGTCAGATATGAATAAACCTACCCCACCTTCTCGCCCAGAATGCCTATTAGAATTGACAAAAGTGTATCCTTCTAAATCAAAAGGAATACATGGAGTGCCAGAAATCCAAGTTTCTGTTATGGCAATTATGGAGAAGGAATGCTTTAGTAAACACAAAAAGTGTATTTGTAATTTCCTCAAAATTTCTTTGGAGACTTCGAGCATTGAAATGTATCAAGCTAAAAGCAGCAGTATGTTTGAAATGAGCATTGAACTCACTTGGGGTGTAACAATTGTAAGAGTAGCAAGAATTCAAAATTTTCACATCAGGATCTATATCTTCTATAGTTTCACTCATTAGAAATATACAAAAAGTAGGATTCAATTGATGGAATTCCTAAATCTGTGCAATTATTGCAATATAGAAATTTTGTCACATGGTACCAGCATGCCTTAGATAGTAAAACATATGTTGATGTCCTTCCTGATACACAAAACATTACATTCGCATTAATGATACACAAACACAACATAGTAAAAACTTTGGCTACACAAAGATCAATACAAATTGTGGAAAAAACAGATACAGAGTAAAGAACATAAGCAGGCTTTTTGATAAACCAAAAAAGAAAGTACATATAACAAAATGAGAAAAAGAAATGAGAGAACAGGTAAAAGGTGAGTCAAGTGAATCAACCTGTTTTCCTACACTTGGGTGGGGGACAAAATCCACCAGGAATTTCACATTAATTTTGAGATATTAGCGACATCATAAATCACAACTTTTTGAGGTCATCATTGTTATGGATCACTTTTGTTTGATTGTCTTTTCCTTTCAGCAGTGCATAGACATGTCCGTCCTTGCTCCACGCCTTGTCCACTTTTACGTTTGATCAAGTGTCATTCAACAGCTTTTGATTTCGGGCGATGAGGTCCTCGACAATTGCCATTTTCTGACCTTTCAGTTTACGTCGCTTTGAGATGAACTCTTGTCGCTTTCTGTATGACTTGAATTTGATGATAATGCCTCTTGGACTGTCCTTGTTGGGATGTTCCTTTCTGATACCAACCCTGTGGGAGCGCTCGATGTCGTCCAACTTCAGATCAACTTGAAGATGCTCGCTAGCCACTTTCAGCACAGTGATGTCGGTATTTTCCCCTGGTCTTTCCGGGCAACCAAAGAGCCTGACACAATTTCTCAGCGAGTATTGTTCCTGGGCATCTATTTTCAAGTCCATGGCATGTAGCCTGTCATTGTGCTTGCTGAGGTCCCTTTGGAGGTCGCTGATCTGCCTGGATTTCTCATTATTGCTGACTTCCAGCTCCATGATCAATGCCTGCTGTTTTTCTGAAGAAAGGAAACTCTTGCTTTGAAGTATGTCTTTTATGACTTCTTGCACAAGGGCGGAGTCATTCCGGTCTATTGACTGAGACCTGGTCTTTACAGAGGAGGCGCCAGATGACATGGTGGGAAGACACAAAGGCTGTCCTGAATGGAGATGGTTGTCTATTGTCTGGGGATTAGCAGGTAATCAAGCTCAATGAGACGCCACCAGAGGTTGCTTGTATTGACACCTCAAAAGCCAAAGCGTGGGCAAGTGCTGGTACAAAATCCCAAGCCATCAGGGAACACTCCAACAAACAGCATAAAAAGTGAGCATGTGGGACTGAGGCACTGTTTCTGATATTTGTGGTCCAAAATGGTACAAGAAGTTACTGCCCAACTAGGGCCAGTCACAGCAAAAGAATATCATGACGTGTCTCCTGGTGGATGGCAATAGTCCCAAAAATGTTTACATGATGAACCACTCACAAAAAGATGCAGAACACAGAACAAATTTAGTAGCTTTCGGGAGCAGTAGTTTACCCTGTCAGGAGCTGTCAAAATTCATACTTATCAAGTTTTCAACTCAAATATATCATGATGTAAATAGTTGTAAATATGTTTATGTTTCATGTATTTTCAAACAGGAGCTAGTCATTGTACTGTACTAAAAGCTGTATTACATTTTTAAAACCTGTGTACAAGACAGGTTTCAGACTTGATTAACATTCATAATGCTATTTTCTATTTTTTCTTATCCTGTATTCATGCATGTGCCTTAGTGTTGCCATGCATTATGCCATGTAAACATGTAAATACATAGATGCTAATAAACTTCAATGTCGACTTCAACTTTGTGTTATTGTCACTTGGTTATTCCGTAGAAACCCTCGTCTATCAGGATAGACCAGTTAGACCGTGATCAAAGAGATCCTGAGAAGGTCACTTTTCCGGTCATTGTCCACTTTGGTGTCCGTCCTGCTCAACTGTCCTACATTGGGGACCCTGAGTAAGTAAAAATCATAATATTCCTTTGAGACATACCCCTCCATGTATACTGTTTGATATGAAAGTGTTATTAGTTGCTTTATTTGCTGCTTCCCCTTTTCCCCTTGTTTTCCTTCTCCAGCTACTTTATTTCTTTTGTGGATATCTTGATATATTTCTGTCCTACTAATACAAACTGGCTTTGAAGCTTCCTTGTGATGATATGATTACTGTATTGTAATCTTCTGTTTACCAGTATGATGATAGTTTCCGCCCTAATTTCTTGTCATACATATGAATTATCTTTCATTCACAGTGAGACTTATATGTACCTTCATTACTCCAAACTGTGTATGCACTTTGTTTACCCTCTAATTACTTTCTTTTGTGTTACTCCTGCACTTCTCTTTTTGTTTTCAACATATTACTACTTCTCTTTTTGTTTTCATAATACATTCTCTGTTTAATAATTTCTGTGTACTACTACTCATCTTCTGTGTATGTGTACTACTACTCATCTTCTGTGTATGTGTACTACTACTCATCTTCTGTGTATGTGTACTACTACTCATCTTCTGTTTATGTGTTCACCTGTCCTGCTCGTCTCCTCTGGTATCATTCTTCGCTTCCTGACTAAACTTTACATTATAACCATGAACCTACCTGTCTGAGATATTGTATCATTCAGGTATCGGAAGTTGCTGAAGTCTTATACCAGGCTGCGTCACCTTCTGCTGAACAAACCCACAGTGACCCGAGCAGACAAAGAGAAGCTGAAGGTGAAGGAAGAGAAGCTGCAGGAGCTCCGCCTTAAAAACAGTCGTACTCACGAGGTGACGGCAGAGATCAGCAGTGAGGGTATCCTATCAACAGGGATTGGTGTTGACATGTGCCAGGTGAGGAGGAGCCTTGTTGTATTACAAATTTTAGTGTCATTTTGAAATCCTGTGAAAGCTGCTTTCTCATGTCCATTATAATTATCTCTTAAAGGGAAATTTATTTCTAGTTTAGTTTACAAGTTGTGTGAGATGAAAAAGCAAATTGCTACAAGCACAACTGTGATAATCTTATCAAAATTGAATTAAAGTTTGACAAATTTATGAAAATCTAAAGATTCCCCAACTTTTGCATGTGCATATATGTGAATGGGTGAGCATATGATGTCATCACCGCACAATAATAATAATAATAATAATAATAATAATAATAATAATAATAATGATAATAATAATAATAATAATGATAATAAACATTCTTACTGTGCTTCATACAAAGTTTCTAAGCACCTTACATAACATATTGTTTCATAATTATCATACCAAAACAGATATACAGTGTATATAACCTTACATTATTCAGCATAAGTACAAACTCTACAATAACTTAAATTACTCAATATACTTTAGCAATAGTTAAATGTTAATAAAAATAAATTCTTTTCCTTTGAATGTGATCAAAATCATGACAAAATTGAATTTTTGTCATAAAAATGTGAAATATCACATTTTTGTACTGACTCGCAGTGATTATCTAGAGAATGTAGGGTTCATGGGGTCAAAGGTCAGGGGTCAAAGGTCAAGTGCAACACTTCAAAATTTTACCATTTCCCTCATGTTCGTGCAATGCCGGCAGGATTTTTTTTTTTTTTTTTTACACTTGGTGTATGCATGTGTAACCTAATAGAAATTCTCTGGAGAGTTTTTTCTTTTCTTTTCTTTTTTTGCCTCAAAGGTCAAAAGGTCAAAGATCAAGTGAAAGCTCTGAACTAACTTTTTCCTCCATATCTCGGAAGTGGCTCAATTTATCGTGAAACTTACTGCATATTTATGCATGTTCTACCTGAAAGTGATTATCTTATGAATTTTAGGGTCAAAGGCCAGATGAACATGGTAACAATTTACTATTCAGTACCGAAATTGCACTTTTTCTCCATACCCGTACCATGAAAATTACTCAATGCATAAATGTATGAATGGGTCAAAGTCAAGTTAAAGTCCTTAAATCCCCAACATAATGAATCTCTTCAAAATGATGTTCAGTTAGTTATAGTATGATTTTGGACTTAGGCTTAATTGTGTTTGACCCAAAAAAAACCTTCATAATTTCAAGATTTCATGCAAAAGCTATTGTAAAACTAGGAATTTTGCATGATTTTTTTGCAAATTTGGTAGAAGAAATATTAGAATGCATGCAATATGCATTGAATGCCAGTGACAATTCAGAAAAATTTCATGCCACAAATATTTCTGGTTTTACAGTTTATGGCAAGTTGTATTAAGATGATGATATCATGAACTCATTTCAGCTGGTATTTGCAAATAACTTGCTTTGTGTGTGTTTGATATGCATATCTTCTGGGTATCTGATTTTACTCTGTTTTACATGTGTTAACCTGTTGAGAACGGACTGATTTTGCTGCAACACGCATCTCCGTAGACACCAGCCCAAGTATACTCGGGACTCATCCTCGACGGGTTATAATGATGTGGGATCACAGTTGAAGTTAAAGCAAGATTTAGTGTGCATGTGATCACATCTAGTGGAGATCTATGTCCAGTCATGCTGGCAGCTGTATTTATGTTCTGTCTCTTTCCTTTCTGTTTCTATGGCAACTAGCATGCCTTAATGCTGCCTGTTTTGGTGAGTCACTTGCGCTACTTTGCCTGTCTGCCAAGTCTGTACAAGGCTCTGGATTACAAGTTCAAGGATCCCATGCTACTCAGAGTAAGACCCATTGCCACTTGTGTTCATCTTCAGCATTTTTGGATATTTTTGTGGCACTGTAAACTAGGTGAAAAGTTAGTGGCATATTAAGAGTGTGAGTTATGGCCTTTTTCTAGCTGCATGATATGGTGCCCTTTTAAAATGTGTGAAATGACTGCAAAATCATATGATTCACAGCATGGACTGAGGTCATGCAAAAGGTACAAAAGTATTACATGTGTAGATATTGTCACTGTACCCCAATTAATGTTTGTGCCAGTAGTGCAACAAGATTCAATTTGATCAGTGAAAGTGCTAGGTAGTTTTTTTATGGCAATCTGTCTGACACTGCACGGATATCTGTACTATCCTGTGCACTGTACATCTTTAGGTTTCCTATCTGCACACAAGTCATACGAAAGAAGAAGAAAACTGCACTGTTTAACTGAGCTAGAAGGTATGATGCCACAGCTCAATGGAGTTAACTTGTACCTTATTGATTTGCTTTTAACTAAACAATGGACAGCAAGCTTGTTTCAGAACTTATGAGAACTTCACCCTCTGGGAGTATGAGTACTGATATATTTTTGTCATTTACTTCGGTTCACAGACCTCAATTAAAAGCGAACAGTTTGTTTCTCCGTGAGGTCAATGATATCAGTAGTAAAAACAAAAAACAAAACAAAACAAACACCTACAACAGCAGCAAGAACACAACAGCAAAAATCATTCTGCAGCCAAAAACTGCCAAGTCAGGAGTCAAAGTTGTCAACAGATATTTCTGTCAACTCTTTTGTGACCCAGTATGCTCTGACACACCCATCCTACAAGCTGTACTTCGGTACCAATCCAGACCATGTGAGAAACTCCCTCTACAACTGTGGCATTAGACGCAAGCTGGAGGTGACAGAACACAAGAAGTTTGTTGCCAAGGAAAGAAAGAAAGGCAAGTGATTTGATGATTATTGCAAAGGGCAATGAAGCTTATAGCATATCTGCCTATATAGCTTATCTGCCTCATGAGCCAAGACGTGGGTTTGATACTGACAATAATAATATGGTCGTTAATACCTATCCAGGGCAGTCTCTTCAGTATTCGTACTATTTTACCATAGGTCCCTGCCAATCTCATTACCACATTGCCAGGTCCCTGTTTTTACCCCCTGGTTGATAGTGGCATCATGGTAAAAACACTTCATTTCTGGACATTAAAGGGATCATATGTGACCCGCGACAGCGGTTTCAGGCAAAAGTCGCAAGAGCAAATTCCCTCCTAGGCGGGGTACAAAGATTTTGACCATTATTTTTGTCGATTTAGGTTTTTTGCAGAAATCGAATCTTTGATATGTTTTCTACATCTACACTAAATTTCACAGCATAAGACTACATTTGTAAGTTTTTCCTATCGAAAATGGAATTTTAAGCACCCTTTGTTGGATGGCACTCGTCAGTATCGAGCTTCTTTCGAACGCCGCGCCAATATCCCCAGTGTTGCTACGGCGCAGGGTCTCGCATGCGATTGGCTGGTGCGTCGCATACATTTACATAATTCGGCTTTCGGAGACACCAGTTGCAGCGTTTGGGGAATGCTTTGTCCACGCGTGCACAATTACATGCTCCATTGTTCTTGCTATAGTGGTTTATATACGCTCGCTCTGTAGTGCGTGCTCTTCGTTTGGCTTTCTATCCAAACTATTGTACCGCAATGTTCGACAACGGAAGTGAAACAAAAATCATGTAGTATGACATAATCGTGTGAAAAGAAAACTAAATATTCTTAAATTTGTCTACTTGTACATGTAGTAAAAATTATGACAGCAGACTGACTCAATGGAAGGTAGATGAAAGGAAAGGAGCGGTCACATGTGACCAATTATATTCAAATACTGCACGTCAAGATCGCACCAAACTAACGAGTCGTGTTTGTTTGTTTGTTTGTTTTAATTTAATTAGCACCACCGAACAAAGCAACATATGCATGTCTTCTAAAAGCAAAACAAACAGGAAGCGTGACCCTTGCCAGCACTAGCAATTTTCTGCCTTCAAAAGGGTCGCCAATGATAAAGACAAATCAACCACAATGAAAACGCGATTTGTAAATGTGTGGATTCGCCACCGCTCCTGTTACATGCACACGGTCATGGCGTGTGGATGCCATTGCGTAATGCGTGCACCATACACATGTACATGTACACCATACGTGCAATTATTGTATTCGCCATCTTGAAAGACGTACTGGTAAACAAACCCGAGCGAAAAGCTTTGTTTTTCGGCTCCATATGCTGAGCTCCGAGGAAGGTGCCCGGGAAATTTGACTCTCTCAGTGAGCCAATCGGAAGGCGATGGGGTTGCTAGAGGCGGAGCTTAACATCGATTGGCACCATTGTACAGATGGGTGATTCTCCCCATCGCCGCTCGGACATTGTCTTTGAGAAAGAGGTGAATCTTCAAAGCCTGTTTTCTCGCAATTTTGTCAGGCTAACAACTTAAAAAGTGCATTTTATTTCTCTTTCTATGCCCACTTATGGTGCCGAAGAATACAAGTGTTTTATATCAATGCAAAGCTTAGGAAATGGGCAATGTGATTCAGTGAAAAAATGAATTTTCAAAATTCCCGACTTTTCCCTGAAACCGTTGTCACCGGTTACATATAGTTTGGGTTGAGACCTAATTTCAAGTTTCTAACATTTTTTGGTGAGATAATGAGAAAACTCTTATGAAATATGAAAGAGCATGTGATTCTATGAGGAATTCAACACTCATTTGCTGAAAATCGGTTTTGAAATTGCTGAGATATCCAAAACAGAGCGAATCTAATAAAGTGTGGGACCCACCTTTTATTACGATCGCTTTGTTTTACTTTGTTTTTGGATGTTTCAGTCATTCCAAACCCGATTTTCATCAAATAAACTTTGAAGTCTTCTTAAAATAGTATGTTCTGTACTATTTCATTAGTGTTTTCTTGGTATCTCACAAAAAATTGAAAGCCCAATTCTTTTTTCTTCAAGTCTCCTGCATCTTTTGACACCAAATTTGTGACGCCCGGGCGCTCGGTTCCGAAGTTGCGCATAAATATGTATGTACATTTCAGACCAAAAATTGCTCAAAAACATGAATTCATGTACAATTTCAATGCAAACTGTGCTTACAGGCAAATTTCATAAAAGCATGATTATTTGGGGGTTTTATTGATTAAAATCAATCAATAGCATATTTTCTTGTTCGAAACAATGTCGCAGACAAGTTTCATCTAAACAATAATGAAAAACATAAAGTCAAAAAAACAAGGAAATACAAAAGAAATTCAAAAAGCAATAAAATACTTAAGAAATTTTTTCTGATGGCAAAATGTTTTTCTCTTTTATTTGCTCAGGACACTGAAAAGAATATTTACACAAAAAAAGCCCATTTTGAGCTTTATTTAGTGATTTATACCAAATTGTCTGATTTCATGCATCATTATGCATAAATTACCATAATTTAGCATAAATGATAATTTTCTTAAAATTTTACTTCATGGTACTTTAGATTACATCATAGGCAATGTGTGTGCCAATTTTCATTGCGATCGCGCGGTCGACAGCCGAGATCTGGAGGGGGGCCTGGGAGGCCCCTCCAGCTCTATGATCTACCTAAATAGCCCGGCCTAGTTAGGGTTAAGCACATGGCAGGATTTGAACTTGGGAGCTCTGTTTGAAAGTCAAGACTATGATCCATTATGTCAAGGTGCAAACAAAAGGCCCAGTGTGAACTAAGTGAGATATGATATAAATTCAAGGCTTAACACTTTTTGCCTCAGATACCACATAGAATGAGGTCACAACTCCGATTCATATCCCATAAGAGATTTCGTTTTACTTGTTGTAAGTAGCAGGGTGCAAACATGATGTGGTCTATCCCATACTCTGGAAACAGGCAAGAATTTTACTGATCCCCGTAGTTCACTGTAGGTGACTACAATTTTATAGTAGTAGAGGTGTGAATTTTCTTCAATTTGTCACTGCTGATGTGTAATTTAACAAAAGTGTCGGAAAAAATAATTTCTTTAACAAATTAATTCATTCATGCCTTGTCCCCTTTGGACTTCTTAACATAACAATGTCAGAATTTTGGAGCTTGGGTACTTGTTTCAAATTCATCGTGTCACTGCCGTCAACCAGGGATAGCCAGCCTGGTGGTAGTGTCGCTGCCCGCAAAGCAGGAGATGCGAGGTTTGAGTCCTGTGGTTCCTTTTTTCTGTTCTTTTTTGTTGACATGTTTGTTGAATTACAGATCAGCAGTTGCGATCTTACAAATTTAATTTGTACAGTTAGACAGATTGAAGAAAATTAACACCACAACCTTCACCCCTCTGATTAACCCGTATGTGAATGTGAATGCCGATCTACTCAATAATCCGTAACAGAAATGGCTGGAACAATGACATCATTTGTTTAGCTTATCATAGCCTGTGAACTCTAACCTGATATCCCACAGCCCTTCGCATTACTTCCTGTTACTGATATTTCCATTTGGATTGTATTCACTTCGGAGGTTTACAGCAGGCTGCTGACAGAATAGGTCTACATCTATGTGAGATCAAACACTGCTGGAATGAACAAATACTATGCCTCATATTTGTATATTTTTGTTATATTTGGAGCTACCTGTGGCATTTGCTAGTAATCTCTAGGATGCGAATAACCATGTCATGAAAAAGGTACAAGTGCAACAATACTAATAGATTAAACAAAGTATTATCATCATATGTAAAATCATTCTGATTTGCTTTCGGTGTAAAACTTCTTCCCACCTAATTAAATTTTCATGTTTCAGCAGCTGTGTTGTCTTGCTAGACTTAAACTCAAAAGCACAAAAACAGCCATGTAAACCTCTTTTTTGTTTTATATATCTTTCAGGTATAAATCAACTTTACCGCATCATGTCCAAGAAAGCGACAGATGATGACATACGATCTCATGTCAAGAACTATGAGCGGCTTGAGTTCCTGGGTGATGCTGTGATTGAATTCCTCTCTAGCACACACCTCTACCACCTGTTCCCTGACCTTGAGGAGGGAGGGCTGGCCTCCTACAGGGTAGCCCTGGTCCAAAATCAGCACCTCTCAGTCCTTGCCAAGGTTTGTAATGTCCTGTTTCACTTTGACCATACTTTTCAAGGAAATATCATGATTCCATATTGGGGGGGGGGGGGCATTTTGTGTGCGCCCCCTCGATGTTTCGCATGATTATTCCGCAGTGCGTTATGCTCTCGCCACGACGTTTTATGACTTTTTTATTTCAAGTATCACACAAGTTTTGAGACCAAATTTGTCGCTCTCGGGCGTACCGTTTTGAAGCCACGCCCCTTTGAATAAAATTCGTTGACCCAAAAATTGCTCAAAAACATGATTTTGTGTACAAATCCAATGTAAATCGTAGATTATTAATTGTATTTTGAAAGGCAAACATTTTGAGACTCCAACATCGGAAATCTACTGGAGTAATAAATATACGATAGATGATATTACATGGAAGCTTATATACAAAATGCCTTTTGTGTGTTTAGTTGATACTAAGAGCAGAACATTTCAGTATAAAATTAATACAAGAACACTTCTTTTGAACAAAAGATTACACAAAATGAAAATTGTTGACTCTGAATTGTGTACCTTTTGTAAGCAAGTGGAGGAAACGCCAGAACATATATTTGCTGAATGTCAACATGCATGTGATTTTTGGGAAGAGTTTTTGAAATGGTGGCATACAAAGTTTGACATAAATCTACAATTGAAGGAAGAAGAGATCTTGTTCGGTGTATTTGGTGGAAGCCAGCATAGGCCCCTTTTGAATCACTGTATAGTTATAGCCAAACAGATGATATATGTATGTAGACATTTGGGTATTTTGCCAACATTTAAACTGTTCTGGTCAAAGTTAAAAATTATATATATGACTGAGAGGCAAATTGGTTTTCAAAATAGACAACTAAGTAAATTTGAAAGGAAGTGGATAAATCTGCATGCCTCCTTGATATGACATTCTGGCCGTTACTTTTCTGTGGTACATGTATGAGATATTGATAGCATAATTCAATATGTTATCTATGCGAAATTTAAATAAGTGCAAGCTTGTGTGCACCTGCTAATTTTTCCTCTTTTTTTGTCTGTTTTTGGTTTTTGGTATGTATAATTATGTATGATGATTATTGTCCCCGCCGAGCGAGTTCGAGCAGGGGACTATGAAACGGGCTCCGTACGTGTGTGTGTCCGTGTGCCCGTCCGTCCGTCCGTCCGTCCGTGTGTCCGTCCGTCCGTCCGTGTGTCCGTGTGTGCGTCCGTGTGTGATCAAAATCTTCAATTTGCTACTTCTCTGTCATTAATGAGCCAATTTTGATTCTGTTTGCTTTATATGATAGCACTACATGGGAGCTTTGAAACTTCTACACAGAATTTCAGTCGTGACCTTTGACCTTGACCTTTGACCTATATTGTACATTTTGCTACAAAATGCTACTCCTTCGCCATTTCTAACCCGATTTCGATTCCGTTTGCTTTATATGATGGCACTAGGTGAGGGCTTCAAAACTTCTACACAGAATTTTGACCTTTGACTTCTTTGACCTTTGACCTTGATTTTTGACCTATATTGTACATTTTGCTACAAAATGCTACTCCTTCGCCATTTCTAACCCGATTTCGATTCCGTTTGCTTTATGTGATGGCACTAGGTGAGGGCTTCAAAACTTCTACACAGAATTTTGACCTTTGCCTTCTTTGACCTTTGACCTTGATTTTTGACCTATGTTGTACATTTTGCTACAAAATGCTACTCCTTCGCCATTTCTCACCCGATTTCGATTCCGTTTGCTTTATGTGATGGCACTAGGTGAGGGCTTCAAAACTTCTACACAGAATTTTGACCTTTGCCTTCTTTGACCTTTGACCTTGATTTTTGACCTGTATTGTACATTGGCTACAAAATGCTACTCCTTCGCCATTTCTAACCCGATTTCGATTCCGTTTGCTTTATGTGATGGCACTAGGTGAGGGCTTCAAAACTTTACACAGAATTTTGACCTTTGCCTTCTTTGACCTTTGACCTTGATTTTTGACCTGTATTGTACATTGGCTCTAAAATGCTACTCCTTCGCCATTTCTAACCCGATTTCGATTCCGTTTGCTTTATGTGATGGCACTAGGTGAGGGCTTCAAAACTTTTACACAGAATTTTGACCTTTGACCTTTATTTTTTACCTATATTGCACATTTTGCTACAAAATGCTACTTCCGGCGGGGACATATATTACGCACCGCGTAATTTCTACTTTTCCTTGTTATTGTTTTTGTGAAAGGATGGAAATAAAAAAAAATGAAAGATAAAAAAAATAATGTAAATTGTGTTTTTGAAATTAATTCATATAAAAATAAATGTTTTTATTTTCAATGGCTGATATTGATTTATTTTAGCCCGATTATGCGTTGAAAAGTTTTTGCGACAAATTTTGACGAAAAAACAACAAAAACAAAAAGTGAAAAACAAAGAAATACATAAGAAATTCAATAAACAATAAGATGCATTAGTAATAATTATGAAGCCAAATTTTTGCTTTAATATTATTGTTGAGGATATTGAAAAGAATGTGTCCACCAAAAATTAGAAGTCTTGGAGCTTTATTTCTTTTATTCATAGGCAAAAAAAAAATATTTTTGCATAAATTAGCATAAATTGATTAATATGAAATACATAAATAAAAATCTGAAAAATCTAATGATACAGTCTTGTAGATTACATTGGCCTCTACCTTAGTGCAAATTTTAATCCATGACGGAGATCTGAAGGAGTCCCCGCCCCCCGTGGTTTCAAGTCCCTCAAAAAAACCTGGTGGGATTAGGGTTGAGACTCATTGAGGTGGCATTATACTACCCCCAAAGATTGATATTGTTCATAGATTGGTGAAATTTTTTTATTTCAAGTAAAATCTTACTCTTTATGTGCCACGTTCGCATGTCTGACTCAGTTGACAGCATGCCAACTTCGCATATTCTGCTCAAACGCACTAATTTGCCTAATCCAATCGATAAATCGCCAAATGCCGTGGTACAATGAAAGCGTTTCTCATGCTTCCGTTCCTCTCACATATAGCTTACATTTCATGTAGTGATTGACTATCGACAGGTGTTCTCTACTGGATTTGAGAGTAATTTCTAAGTTTCTGTCATTGTTTTGTGTGCAAAAGTCATGCCTTTGCAGTAATGTAACTACTGGTCATGTGAAAGAAAAACAATCATAGATTTGTCATACAATGATACATCAAAGCAAAGCTTGGCACTTTCTCTACAACTTTACTCACTATTTGCCCCAGGTCAACAGAAATCTAAAGAAAAACAGAATGTTTTCTCAAAGCATGAAACCGCTAGTGTCTCAGAATAATGTGGCACAAAGGGGTTTTCCACCATGGCACATGAAGAGTTAAAGTTTATCCATTATCAAGGAGAAACTTTTCTTAAGAGGTAAAGGAGCAATGATGCCAGTATCGTATTATGTCAGGCTTATGTCTGTCTGACTTTACCCTATCACCAGACATTCTGAAGCCGCCGCATACTCTTGCAAGCTAACATGATTGGGGCATGAGTACACTCCCTTTGAAACCAAGCAAGGCTCATGCACATACAAGGGTGCAAAGACAACTTGGACATATATGCTAATGTTTTCTCAATGATGTGCTGTGCCAGGCCCACAGTACAGCTGGTTTGAAGATTATTCCTGCCCAGTGGTACTACAGTGCATATGCACTATACTATATTGTATTACTAGAGAAGGTTCTAACAGACTAATGATGCTTGTCCAACCAACAAGTATGGTGCAGCGCACCTGCATATCTAAGGTGCTACCTCTCTCTATTCAGACCCCCTACACCTCTGTAACGATTTACAAGTTTAAAAACAAACAAACAGATAAACATACATTAAAAATGGATATTGCTAATGTTGTGCTGTAAAACCAGAAATTTTTGTGTGCACACATTTTTTTTTGGCGAATTTCGTGAGGAGCCAAGATTCACAAAATTGAAATGCTCACAAAAGTTCTTGTCAGCACTATATACATTGAATGCCAGTAGCAATTCGCAAAAATTTCTTGTTGTGGATATTTCTGGTTTTACAGTATTCATACAGTCTTTATTGAATAGCAATTTCATAGTCAAGAGTTAAAGATATCACTAGACCAGTCAACAGTGACATAACTCTAGGCTGACACTTAGATTTTATATACTAATCTCATACACAGAAGCTAGATTTGGACAAGTATATGCTGTATGCCCATGGGCCCGACCTCTGTCGACCCTACGATCTTCGACATGCAATGGCCAACTGCCTTGAGGCAGTGATGGGGGCGCTTTACCTTGAGGCGGGGCTTGATCATGTGAGGATGATCTTCGGCAAGCTGCTCTTTGAGAATGAACACCTTCAACAAATATGGCTTCTACATCCGAGAGACCCACTGCAGGTATTGGCTGGAATTCTATAAACTCTTGAATCTCAGTACAATGTTTGTTATGTTACACTTTGCAGATCAGCCCACTTACATGCAAAGTAGAAAGAAGGGGTCCCATGTCAGAGTTTTGGGGTACGCTCCAGAATACATTAAACATGAACACCCAATCAGCAAGGATAGTTTGAATTATGTTTGCATTGGCTTATTTTGTAATGCACAGTGGAGTGTATTAAATAGTAGTGCCACCATATAAATATCCTTTATAATTATCATTACATGTATCTTTTTCTGTTAAAACTACATTTTTTATCCAAAAATTATATTTCAAAACTGTTCTTTTGCTGTCTTTATTAGTGTGAAAGTGACTAAAATATGATGGATGATTGAGAAAAATGTCAAATCTCTGGAAAAATTTGAATGATATTTGATTATTTGTTGAAATTTGTGAAAAACTGACAATGTGTAAATTTACCCCTAGTAAATTAAACCATTTAGTACATAATGCAGTGGAGATATCTTTTCGAAAATTTGTAATGCCTATCACAGCTCAACTGCATCTATTGGCCCGAGTTCTCAAAGGTAGTTGAAATTATTGTTAATATCATTATTATTATTATTATTATTATTATTATTGTTATTAGTATTATTTTTTTTATTATTATTATCATCATCATCATCATCATTTTCTATTCGTTGTTTTTGCCATTGTCGTCATCATCATCATTACAACAGAAATGAAGGAAATGAGTTGCTAGAGCTGTAACTTAGCCCAAACTCTCTTCTGTCTTTGATGAGGAGAAATAAAAAAAACTGAGGAAAATCAAACTGTAACAGTTCATTTGTTCAAGGCATATCAAGACTGCACAATTCCACAGCTACTTGCAAGTATAATGTGTTCAATATGGTTGTATGTGTCTCTCTTCCCTGATGTAGTCTGACTTCCCTGAGACTGACAGACATCTGATTGAGAGTTCTGCCACATTAAAGGTAATGAGTCAAGGAGAATAAGAGCTCTGTCAGATGATAGAAAAAATCTCTCTTGTGATCATCTTTGTGAATCGTGTTGGTTATCTTGATGCCAGTTTTGCTTCATTGTGAATCAAACTTGCAAAACGCATGCTAGCTGGTGTAGTGCAGGCAGATTCTGTTACATTTTGCACAGTCAGGGGGAATGAAATGTAGGGTCAAGATAAGCTCCACCTCCACAGTCATGTTATGGGGTCAAGCCTTTCAGACAAATTGAGCAAATCAAGAATGTGAATATCTTCTGCACCTTGATTTGCTAATCAAGATTTAAGAATCATGATTACAGTAATTTGCTGTATGATGCAAGAAATATCTCAATTACAATCATGATTCCTCTGTTAAATTGTGATTACAAGAGACTTTTCTTCCATCTAGAGGGCGGTAAGTGCACTGTGTTTCAATTTGAAGAAATTTAATGACATTGCTGAATGATGTACTCTGCTTCTCCCCTATATCCCAGATTAGATACGTCAGGCAGACTTTTCTGATTTCTAGTATTTGACTTTGTCTAATATCCAAGTTATTAAACAGAAAACAGAAGATGAATTACTAGTATGGCAGAATTTTGGTAGATCATGATTGGGCATTGAAGGCAAAAGTAAATAGATATTTAACATCAGAAAATTACTGGTACCTTTCATTGGATACAAACTAGACGACGAAGAATAAAAAATGAAAGATTTCTATTACTATCTGAAATCTTTCAATTTTATATTGATTACGCTCCCAGAATATTTATGATATCTCAACACAGTAGGGGTATGATTTCAGACAGCAGAGTTTGAATTTTGATAATACTGTTAGTTGTCTCCAGTCTGTAAATAAATCATGTTAACGTGTGTTGTTGTTGTTGTCATCGTCATGAGTGGAATTGCAAAATTCTATCCCCAAATATAAATCAAAATCACACAATTTCAGCCCAAAAGTAATGTGAAGATTAACGTGTTTGTAGATGTATGAACTGTTAAAAAGGTATCCAAGGTGATGTACTTGTAGACTCCTCTGAGGGTGTTTAACTGTGTTTTGATAGAAACTGACCAACTTTGAGAAGGACACTGGTATCCACTTCCGTCACATTCGTCTCCTGGCCAGAGCCTTCACCCAGAGGACTGTAGGATACACCAACCTCACCAGGTCTGTTCACATTAGGCTCACATCTTGATGAGTATTGTTTATTGTCTTTTCAAATCATAAATCTGGAGCAAATGTTACGATGACTGTCTTCCTGGTCATTTCTTGAATCAGATTATGATCATAGTGTAGTGCTGTGTTGATCTGAATTGAAGCCACCAACCCCATTTGCCTTCATTACAGTACAACAGAGTGTGTGACAATCTAATGCTACACAGCAGCAAATGAATTGACCAGTACCAATCTTATTGCAGTTTGACCACTGTGGTTTATATACCATCTGTCGATGATGTGGTTAATAAGTGCAGGACATTACAGATATGCCCTGTCCCATTTCTAAAGCCAGAAAATGCACTTTGTGTCCTTTTTTGTCGAGCCCACCGGAGGTGAGGGGAGACTAAGGGATCGCCTGCGGCGTCTGTCTGTCCGTCGTCCGTCCGTCCGTCGTCCGTCCGTAACGCTACAAAAACTTCAATAACTCTTTACTCTGGGCTTCAATTGCAATCAAACTTCAAGGGAAGAGGGGTCATACAAAGTTTGACATTTTACCATATATGAAGGTCACCTCAAGGTCAAAGGTCACAGGCAGGGGTCAATGAACTTTAGGGCCCAATGTTAAGTTTTTATGGCGCGTTTCTATTATGAGTCATAACTTTTGATCCATAACTCCATTTGTCACCAAACTTGGATGGTAGATGTCCCTTGGGGAGTGGATGGTCACCACAAGGTCAAAGGTCACAGGCAGGGGTCAACAAACTTTTAGAGCTCATTGTTAAGTTTTTATGGCGCGTTTCTATTATGGGTCATAACTTTTGATCCATAACTTACTCCATTTGTCACCAAACTTGGATGGTAGATGTCCCTTGGGGAGTGGATGGTCACCACAAGGTCAAAGGTCACAGGCAGGGGTCAACGAACTTTTAGAGCCCATTAAGTTTTTATGGCGCGTTTCTATTATGGGTCATAACTTTTGATCCATAACTCCATTTGTGACCAAACTTAGATGGTAGATGTCCCTTAGGGAGTGGATGGTCACCACAAGGTCAAAGGTCACAGGCAGGGGTCAACGAACTTTTAGAGCCCAATGTTAAGATTTTATGGCGCGTTTCTATTATGGGTTATAACTTTTGATCCATAACTCCATTTGTGACTAAACTTTGATGGTAGATGTCCCTTGGGGAGTGGATGGTCACCACGAGGTCAGTGATCACAAGCATGGGTCAACAAACTTTTAGAGCCCAATGTTAAGTTTTTATGGTGTGTTTCTATTATGGGTCATAACCTTTGATCCATAGGTCCGTTTGTGACCAAACTTGGATGGTGAATGTCCCTTGGGGAGTGGATGGTCACCACAAGGTCAAAGGTCACAGGCAGGGGTCAACAAACTTTAAGGGCCCAATTTTAAGTTTTTATGGCACGTTTCTTTTTTGCCATAAATTTTTACCCTTTTATCTCTTATATCTCTTTTTTTATCTGTTATATCCCATTCGCGTACAATTTCTTGTACGGGAATGGGCGAGACAGATTATGGCACTTGCCTTGTGTTTTGTTTGTATTGTTTTTGAGCATTTGTTATACCAGATACACCAAGGCCTTGGAAATAGCAGAAAGCAGTCTGCCTGCATAAAATAGCTTCTTTCTTTTCTGAATATTACATAAAACAATATCAGCTACAGTAGTTATATTTTTCTCCATTTGTCTATGTATGGGTTACAGACCCATATCGATTTTGGATAAAGATATTTTGACCTTGTAAAAGGAAAGGATGGATAACAAAACATCAAATGATAACACAAAGCTAGGAGCTCTTTCATTTGTGACTACAGTGTACTTCTCCTTTCTATCCTGTTGCTTGTATCTAACAGGGGCTCCAACCAGCGTCTAGAGTTCCTTGGTGATTCTGTGCTACAGCTAGTGGTGTCCACTTACCTCTACAAACACTTCCCTGACCATCATGAGGGGCACTTATCAGTAAGTTCTTCTTCTGCTTTAGAAAACAAGATTCCAAGTAGAACTTTCCCCAAATATATATGTGGACTGAGGAAATGCAGCAATATAAGTATAGGAAACTAGTAAAGTGGACGAAAATTGGACAGTCCATACAAAAGTTATGACTTTCTAAAAGTTTTGGTGCTGCTTCCATTGCTGGATGAGAAGACTACAGAAGTTTGTGACATCACTGCAGAGCGATGATACAGTGCACTCCCAATAATCAGAACAGCTTGTAGTGAGAGCCCTAATTAAGTGCAGCATAATTCAATGTAACATACTTTTCACATTTTATTTTCACCACTTGATCGGAACCAAAAACCACTTCATCAGGACAGATTTTGAATGTAACACTTTAATTATTGCAACTGATTGACACATTGGCCCACATCGACATAAATAAACACTGACTTGATCAGTGTTTTTCTGGTAGTAGCCGTGATTGTTCTTATAATGACTCCAACAATACACACTTGCAGTGACACACACAAGCTGTCCCATGGGCTCTTGTGCATAGAATTAATAAATAATTAAGTTTCTTTTTTTCTGTCCCTTTTTTTGTCCAGCTCTTGAGGAGCTCTTTGGTAAACAACAAGACCCAGTCCATTGTGGCGGGGGACCTGGGTCTAGTGGACTACATCATTGATACTCAGGACAGGTATAGGAATGAGAAGAGTATTCCAATGAAGATTATGGCTGACTTAGTGGAAGGTAAGTAAAGAGACCAAGGGAAACAAAACTGATAGTCTAGTCTCAAGACTTGTCTTCAGCATAACCAAAACACTGGTTTTAGCATAGCAAAACAAACAAACAAACAAACAAACAAAAACAAATACAAAACCAAAACGAAACACCAAGTCCCGCCTGATTAGGGTTAAAGTCTGCTCTTTCAGAATCTGCCCTTAACTAAAAATCCATATCTGGTGACTTTTTGTTGGTTTAATGTGGGTCACATATGTCTGCTGAAATTGATAAATGTATATACACTACCAGACAATCTCAATTCTGAATTGTGAATACACTTACCAATCGAAGAAAATCCCCCACCCCCACCCCCTGGGGGGAAAATGTTTCATGCCTTCTTGTGTATTTGGTTTCACTCATCAATAGTTCTCTTTTACATGTCTATATTTACAACCTAAGTGCAAAATTTGCAGCATGTGCATTATAAAACTTGTATTATTATCATCATTATCAGCACAATTTTTCGCATTGTTATTATTGATAGTAGTGATGGTAGCAATGGTAGTCGTAGAAGTATTTATGTCAGTATTTTTTTATTTGTATTTGAGATAAGTGAGTGAAAAAAATGCAAAATGTGATGAATTCATATTGTGATTTGTCAGTTTGTTGACATTTCAATTTTGTTTCTTTTCACAAAAGTTTGTAATAGTGTGAACAGATAATTCCTTGAATTGTGATGATGAACCGTAGACCATGTACAACCTACATTAAATGAATAATTGTATTTTATTTTAATTCCTAAAAATTCCCTGAAGATAGTTTATGAATATAGTAGGTAAAATAAGTTCTAGCTTGTCTTGTTCATTATTTTTGTTTTCAGCCTTGATTGGTGCAATGTATGTCGACCATGGACTTACTGCAGTAGAGACATTCTGTAGTGTAGTCTTCTACCCAAGGCTCAAGGTATTTATCAGACACTAGTAATATAATGTCTTCATGATTTTTGTGTGTCTATGCCTGTACATTTGTGTATGTATGGCCCTGTATCACAAAATCCTCTAAAAAGTCTTATTGATTGATTTTCCAGTAAACCTGAAAGACCCAGTAGTGTGGGAAGACCATTCAATGGGAAAGTTTGACTGACTTGGATAAATTTGGAAATCCCTGGTACAGCTTCACATGCAGTACACAAAAAAGAAATACATGTAGAGCCAATAATTCTTGACTGAAGTTGAGGTTACCAATGAGCATACACATTGGCACACATGCTAGCTAGCAGGCAGTTCTATTATAGCAGGCCTGCTTGAATGATTTTTACATGTACCCTAGTGGACAGTGAATGAAGAGAGATTCAATCAGGCCTACCTTTACTTCTTTCCCCAGGCTGCCAGGTGTTTAAAACTCACAATTTTAGTCAACTTAAATGTGTAAGGGTTAAACTTTTAATGTTCTTTAACAAAGATACCCTTTCTCTGGGGAAGCATGAAAGGAAGTTTACGTAGGGTCTCTCACATGTTTTTAGACCCATTTTCTTTTCTGACTCAGTAGTTGGTTTTATGCATTCCTGCTTGCTTATTTTTCCATCATTAGGTCATGTGTTGAATTATTTATGAAAACTATGCTAAAAGTCACTTTTAGAATTAGACCAGCACTAAAAAGAAAAAAACAAAACAAATAAATGAAAATATACAGTGTACATGTATATCTTGTGGTCATTTGTTGGTTTTGTGATTTGGGGTCACATGTATGTTTGTGCTCTCACTAGGGTCCCTGTAATGTTCATTGTCAGTGTAACATTTCATCAAAACTCCCATTCCTTTGCTTTTCAAATAAAATAGTTACTTCACAAATAACTTAATCCACAAAGCCCACATTAACCTCTCAAAAAACTGAAATGTAAGCAATTAAAAGCATTAGCAATTTTCAACAATCAGATGTTACCCATTGCATTAAGATGATTGTCAAGTCAAAATGCTAGTACTTGCATGAAAACTTTTCGTCAAATTTGAGTCTTGCACATTATATGCGCATTATTCCTTGCGTATGTCACAGTAGTTCATTGTTGTAGTTATACAGCCTACCACTCAGCATAGTATATCAGCAACATTAACTGCAAGGTATGAATTGCTCTCAAAACATTGTTGGTCTTGAAGCAGGAGTTTAATACAGTATGGAGGCATTGTAAAATGGAATTTTCATATATTACAGAATTTATGATGCATCAGTGATGCTATTCAACCAACTGTATTCTTGTCTATGTATTACCACCATTTACCAGGTTTTCATCGAGACTCAAGACTGGAACGATGCCAAGTCTCAGCTCCAGCAGTGTTGCCTGACTCTCAGGGTGGAAGGACAGGAACCAGACGTCCCCAGCTACAAGGTCATCAGTCAGAGTGGACCAACAAACTCACGACAGTATTCGGTGGCAGTCTATTTCCGTAGCAAGCGCATGGCAACAGGCACTGCCTCCAACATCCAGGACGCTCAGATGGAGGCAGCAAAGAATGCCCTCAAGAAGGGAAATTTCCCTCATTTGTGGTTCCAGCGGAAATGCCTGATGAGAAGAAGGCAGCAGGAAACAGGCAACAGAGAAGACAAGGATAGGAATGAGGGGAGCCTTACAGTAGGGGAGCATGGAGAGAATGAACAAGGAGGCAGAGCAGGAGGAGAAAAAGGAAGTACTGCTGAATTGAGACCACAAGATAACCATGGACAAAGGAGGCATGATGCAGATGGAAGGGAGAGGCAGCACTCGGAAAGAACATCGGATCCAGAAAGGATGAGAAGGGGTGATGGAGGATACAACAGGACTGGAAGAAGTGATGGAAGGGGTGTAGGGTCAAGAAGTAGCTCTAGATCTGAGAAAGGGATAGGTGAAAGACATACAAGTAGGAGGTCCAATAGTAGGTCTAGAGAGAGGAGTGAACAGAATAGATTGAGGGAAGAAAGGAGTAGAATTGGTGGCAATGTGGGAGGGAGGGAAGAGAGAAGTAGAGAAAGGAGACAAGATAGAGAGAGAAGTGATGGAGGTCGATTAAGAGAGGAGAGAGAAGAGTGGAGGAGAGATCAAAGGAGAGATGGAAGAAGTGTAAGATAGCAGTTCCCTGTCGGAGTGAGATCAAAGGAGGGATGGAAGAAGTGGAAGATAGCAGTTCCCTGTCTGAGTGAGATGTCTATGGTTATAGTTGGGAGATTGACAAGTCGGTGTAAAAAAGGAGATGAAAGAAGGCATTGAAGTGAAGTTAGGACTGACCTGCCTGTCACATCTTTATTGATCCCACAAGGCTAGAAGGGATTGAAGACAAGTAAGAATTGTGCAAAGGTTTAACTAATAAGAGAGAAATTCATGGACAAAGAGTGTGACTTTCTCACAGAACTCTAGATCAGATTGTTCTGAAATGCATAATTGTGTTAATTTGACAGTCCTGTTGTAATGGTAATGTGTATATTTATTTGAAGGATGATATGTTACCATTTTTTAGCCTCCATTTACCATCCGAATGCTTAAAATCAGCCTGCATTATTTATAAGCACTTTACATTGTATCCTAATTTCCAAAAACACTGGCTACTTAAAGGGGCATTCCGGACGATTTTCATAATTTCACATCATGCAGTACATAAATCGACAGCTCCATGTGTAGATTCGTGGAATTTATTGTGGTCCTTGAGCAGAGAAACCAATGAATTTAAGATCTTACACAAATTACACTGAACAGTGTTGATGACATCAGAGCCTCATATATTTCAGAAATGTAGCAGTGTATTTCCATTACAATACCACTTGCTCAACAAGTTCACCTGTGAAAAATATATGCATGCCTTCTTCTTTTGTTCTGCTTCCTTGAGCCCCAACTCATACATTCTTATGGTGAGGCTGCCATGTCATCATCCTTGTTCATTGCAATTTGTTATAAATTTTGAAAACTTTCTCATTCCTCATCCGAATCACTATAAATTATGAAACTCTGTACTCAGTGTAACTAATTTATAGTTGTTCAAATGTAAAAGTCTGAAAATCATCCGGAGGTCCCCTTTAATTAAGTGCTAGATCATTCAACCAACATTTTGTGCAATATGCCAGTTTTGTCTTACAGTGAACTTTGCATTCTAAAGACAACAGAGCATAATATGTTAGATAATTCACTGAGTCAATAAAAAATGAAATGTTTCAATTTACCATATTCTCCGGTGATAAGGCTGCACTATCTTTAACAGAAATAAAGCAGTGAAGTCGGGGTGAGGTCTATACGCTAGCACGAGCAAATTATCGTCTTTCCAAGTCAGATAATCACCTGCCTAACCTACACACATAATCATGTATGGGACTATGCAATGTGCCAATGAGCAACGGGGTATCGACCACTGAATTGATCACAGACAATGCTATGTTCTGTAGTCGAGTGACTTTTTTATCATTACTTACTTATCACTGATGCTGGTACCAATTTTGAGGACATTTCAAAATGTGTATTGAAAAAAAAAAAAAATCACACATCTAAAAAATGTGTGTAAAAGAAAGCACAGCGCAGGAGTAAGTTGGTGTGCCTAGCCATAGCGGCGATTGCAATCCTGCACACATAACACAATAACACTGTCTGATGCAATACTCCGCTTTTTATTGTACAGTGTGTATGAGTGTACACATGCACAGTCATTCTTCACAGTAGGGTCCTACACACAGTCAGGTTTTGGGGGGGTTTTTTTACAGCCAGGATGCGGCTTATCTGACGATGTGACTTTAATGCTGGTGAATACGATACATTCATAGCCTTACAAATGTTATTCCTCTGTGTGCCAGAAGTGAAATACACAGTGAGTCAATGCATTTTTCAGGATTGGCAGAGGGAGGGGGGGGGGGGGGGGGCAGTTGGCTGTATTGTCACACTGTTAATGCTCTCACAGCAAACTTAAAATGTGGTGATAAATATTGACAAAGCTAAAAAAAGTATTTGGCAGCCTTTAATATCCTATGTTCACAATATAAAGATTGTTGCATTGAAAACTCATTTTTTAGTGAATTCTTTCATAGGTTCATACTTGCCAGCCTTCTGCATTTTTATGCCTCTGCCCAAAGTTTGCCGGAAGCATTATGTTTTTTCTTAGTGATTCTGGTGCTGTAAAGAAATATAAATAAATGAATGAATAAAAAAAAATCAAACTTAAAAATGCATTGGGAAGGGCCTATAGATTTTATGATCTCTGTAAAGAAAACCATGTGCCAATGTGTAGCTGAAAAAACAACTACACACTTGTATTCTTGTATTTATTCTGCTTTGTACTTGTCATTTGCCATAGAATGCAGTAATATGTGACCCGACCCCAAAGTACCATAGTGAAGTTGCAGTCGTATATAAGTCGAGATATATGCAAAGTGACGTGATTTGCCGGAAGAAAAAGAAAATTAATTGTTCACAAGGCAAAAGTGTTCTCTCTCTCCTAACCAGAGTTGCAAAGTGTTTAGAAATACAACTCCTTGCTTTGCACAGGGAAACCTTGTAATAAGCTGCTTGGTAACACTAAAATTTTGTTTTACATGTATCAGCTATCTCATTATATCATAAAAAAATGAGATCTACAAAATAATTACTATGTAAAGGGACAAATTCAGCATTCTCAATTTTCAGTTACATAATATGTGTACTGTACATTGTATTTAGCTGGTCTCTTAGTGTGTTTACGACGCGCTGTTTATACAGTTTTAATGAGGAAAAATCTGGGGTCCCATGACCTCACCATAGCAGCGTTTCCCTGTACCATGCAAAGTAGGGTTGTAGGGTAATTACCCCCTGGACCTAGCCTTAATCCTAATCCTACATAATCCTAACCCTAATCTTTAACTCTAATCTTATCACTAACCAGTACAGTGTATTTATTTAGCGGAGGGGGGGGGGGGGTAATTGCCCTGATTATGTTATGTACACTTTACAAAATTGGGAAAATTCAAGTTTATTGACAAACACACCACAGAACAATCAGTTCATGCTTTTGTCATGTGCCACCTTGATTTTTGTAATGGATTGCTTTATGGACTGCCAGTCAAACAGATACAGAGATTACAATCAATCCAAAACTCTGCTGCACGAGAAGTATCCAAAATTTTTAAAAAAAAAACATGAACAAATTTCACCAGTTTTAAGAAGCTTTCACTGGCTTGCAGTGAAAAATTGGATTCAGTTCAAAATATTGTTGTAAGCATATGAATGTTTCTATATGTTTGCTCCTCATTATTTTAGGGAGCTACTTCAAATCTACACACCAGAGAGGAACCTTCGCTCAAAAAATAAAGATCTATGGGTATTTGTTTTTCCAAAAAGAAGAACCAAATTTTACGGAGAACGAACATTTGCTTTTAATGCCCCTACCTTATGGAATAATTTACCTCAGAAATTAAGACAATTAAATCACTGATATCAATAGATTCAAGTCTGCCTTGAAAATGCATTTGTTTACAGTGTAAACAAACATGAAGCTCGGTATCATTACTGTAATTGGAACTGTATGTTTTTGAACCATAGGGACATTACACGTATAACTCTTGTGTTATGCGCTATACATGGTATAAGCGCTGTCAATTATCATTATTATTATTATTACAATGCAGGCCCTAAAAGTATTGCATGTGGAAATGTATGATTAGTGTCTAAATAGATACTTCAGTACATGCACAAAATGTGAAATGTGTTGAAATTAAACTGGCCAGAGAAATTTGCAGTTAATGTTATGTACCCTTCAATATCAAAGGATTTGGGCTGAATGTGCCAGTGAAGATGATGTTATAATCATTACTTCATTGTACAATTGTATTTGTTCAATTAAAATCACTCTGTGAAGTACACAATACAGATGTATCAAAATTCTGTCCCACTCTCTTTTTTTAAATGGAATTCATATTGATATACAATGTATAGAATTCTATTACGTTGTATGTAAACCCATGCTGCGAAATGTGCTTTACATAAAGCATAGGTCATCTATGAAAGAGCCTGTTGTAGGCCCCTCATGGGTTTCAATGAGATTTGATGATGGCAAAACGGTTGTGGTCTAGGATGGTGTAAGATAACTTGACATACTGGATGCCAATCACTATTCCTACAGGTATTTCTAGTCAAAACCTCCATTGAAAGGAGTTTATGTTTTTGTTGCAGTGGTTTGTCTGTCTGTGTCTGTGTGCAAAAGAATAAAAAAGTTGTGAATTGATTTCGATGAAACTTTACAGGAAAAGTTGATAACACAAGAAGCAGAACATCACAATTTTGGTAATTATCAGAACCATCGTCTGGATCTAGGAAATTGTAAAGAATAAAAAAATTGACGGATTGGCCTAAGGGCCAAATTCTGCAATGCGCTCCGCAACGCACAAATATTTTTTTTTTTTCATGCCATTTTATTACTCTTTTCCTTTAAAGTCTCTTGCATATTGTGAGACCAAATTTGTAATGTCCAGGGACACCAATGTTCTGTACATGCATGTCAGCACAATAAGAAAAAAAAAAGACCGAAAATGACTAAAAAAAATGATTTTGTGTACAAAGTCTATGCAAATAGTTTTCTCACCTTATTCAAACAGATATGATTATTTTCACTTTCAATGGCTAAAATTAATTTAATTTAGCATAATTGTGCTAAAAATAAGTTCTGTAATGAATGTTGTGGAAAAAAAAAATTAAACTAGAAATGTCGCTATGGCGACTGGTATGCCTCCGCCATAATGCATGATTCTCCTAATAGGTCTAGATAGTAGTTTGTATATGTGGACAATGTGTGATTATACACTGTATTTTCACAAAAGTGGCAAAATATTGAAATGACAAGTTTGTCACAAATGTGTTGAGTGTTCACCTTCCGTGACGTAGGTTTAATTGGATGAATAGGAGAGCATGTATTTGGGATTTAAGGACTTCAACTTGACTTTGACCCAATCATACGTTTCTGCATTGAGTAATTTTCAAGGTATGGAGAAAAAGTGCAATTTCTGTAATGAATAGTAAATTGTTACCATTTTCATCTGGACTTTGACCCCAAAATTCATAAGATAATCACTGTCAGGCAGAATATGCATAAATATGTAGTACATTTCAAGATAACTTGAGCCACTTCCGAGATATGGAGGAAAAAATTAGTTCAGCACTTTCACTTGATCTTTGACTTTTTGACCTTTGAGGCAAAAATAAAAGAAAAGAAAAACTTTCCAGAGAATCTCTATTAGGTTATACATGTACATGCATACACCAAGTGTAAAAAAAAATAATCCTGCTGGCATTGCATAAACATGAGGGAAATAGTGATATTTTGAAGTGTTGCCCTTGACCTTTGACCCTGACCTTTGACCCCATGAACCCTAAATTCTCTAGATAATCACTGCCAGCCAGTACATGTATATATCACTATGTTCCATGAAGATACCTTGAACAATTTCCAAGGTTCAGAGAAAAAAGGTGAAGTTTTAATATTTTTTACTTCACCTTTTGACCTTTGACCTTTGACCTCATGACCCAAACTTTCACCAGAGAATCTAAATTGGGTAATACATGTATACACTAAGTTTCAAGAAAAAATCTTCAGGCATTGCATAGATATGGTGGAAATAGTAATATTGTATGTATTTGACCTCGACCTTTTGACCTTTGACCTTGAGCACGTGCACCCAAAAGTTGATAGGCACAACTTCACCCCCTAATACACATACATGCCAAGTTTCATTAGGATACCTCAAAAGGTTTTGATAGTTACCCTGTCCACAAAATTCATTACGGACGGACAGAAGGACGGATGGAAGGACGGAAGGACGGACGGACGGACAACCCGAAAACATAATGCCTCCGGCACCACTTTGTGGCGGAGGCATAAAAAGGTAGAAAACAAGGAAATACATAAGAAATTCATAAAACAATAGAATACATAACAAATCAACTTTGAAACCAGATATTTTTTTCCAAGTACATTGTTAGAAATGCGACGAAATGTCACCAAAAATTAGGATGCCATTAGCTTTATTTTGTGAATTACAGCAAAATTCATGATTTTACACATATTAATTAATATAAGATATAAAAAAATGAAAAATTCAATTTTTTATTTTAATACTTGCTAGATTATGCGATAAATAATGTATGTGCGAATTTTCGGGGCGAGATCTCGGGGGGGGGGGGGGGGGGGGGGGGATGTGAATCAACCCTCCCCCAGCCACAGAACAGGCCAAAAAGCCTGGCCTGGTTAGGGTTAAGATGTTTGTCAATTTGGAATCCACAATCTGCTTCTTTCACACAGGACATAAACTGACATGTTTAGTCATGATCACAAAATCAATACATGTATTGAACATCTGCAGTACATTTCTTTCTTAGCCATCAGGTACATGTGAAGTGTTTGTTCGCAAAAACCGACAAGTCCATATTTGCCAAATTGAGATATTTGCGATTAAAGGTCAAGAAAAATAAGGAAAATAAGAAGAAATTTTTGGCTTCTTTTGACCATAACTTCAAAAATGTACCTTTATATGTAGTGACCAATAATTAGTCACTACATATAAAGGATATATCATTTAAAAGGTATTATTTTGTACTTTATGACAGAGACTGTACTTCAAAATCTTCAAAAATGGACTTATCGGTTTTTGCGAATAAACTCTTCATGTGTAAGCCCCTATAACAAGGAGTGTTGCTAAATTGTATTTTTTTTTTAGTGTAAGCATTTACATGTTGTACATATCCAGGTTTACCACTTTTCTTTATTTATGTAGAAACAATACAAAGTACTGGTAATACAAGTACATGTTTATTAAATTTCAAGCAGTTTGTTAGCTACGACACATTAATTTTTTATTGCTTGTCACTACAATTGATACAAGTATTTGTGAGTTTGAAGGGTTATTCCCCTTTGCTGAACGAAACTTGTGCAATGTCACCACGTGTATTACAGGTCTATGAGTGTACAGTTTACTTGTCCCAATTCAACAACACACACAAACACACAAGAAAAACAATGAGAGGTCAATACACTGAATACTAGTATGCCCACTTTTTATCCATGGCTCCTTCTCTCGGCATATGCATGTACATTTACACATGTTGAACTTGCCTCCACTTCTGAATAAGTTTACAGGAAACACCAGACTAAAACCACCATTACAGGCAAGATATTGACCTGTAAAACATCTTGTGAAAAGAGGAGACAGTGGATATTCTATGAAGTCACAAAGAGATCCAACTAGAAAATCAAATAAATAAAGTTGTCTCAATAATAATAAGGTAGACAACTGAATCAAGATGAATACAACATGATGCTGAGTGAAATTAATGTTTTGTGCTAAGGCTGCAAGAACACAGTTCGTTATGTAGGCAAAACTTGGGGAGGTACTTTTATACAATATTTATAATTGAGAGGCTTATCTCCCACTGTTAAATGCATTTTTGCAATGCCTTTTCATTTGTAGATGATAATGTACATGTACGTATGCTTTTTGCAAAGAAGCAGGCTGGCTCAAAGCAAACTCCACAAAAGTCTTATTTAAAAAGGACAACATAGTGATTGCTCCCTCTACTGAGGGTAATAACAAAATTTAATCTTATAAGCTTGACATTACTTCAAATAAATGTTCCCCAATCATGCATTATCTATCAAGTGTTTAGAGTCAGCAAACCAACATAATCTTTTGCTGCTGTCTATAAACTCTCTTCTGGTCAATATTACACTATGTAAGTTGCCTTCACATTAACTGGGAGTTATCTATACACAAAGTGAACCATAGAGATCGACAGCACAAGCTGGTCAAACCACAATAAATGCATGCTAATATGGGCATGAGAAAGCTACACGTACATTGTACTTTACACTAGTTTTTGATCCACAGAATAAATTGAAACCATGAACTTGATTTAATCTACTGGTACCTTTAAGATATAATTTGGGCCAAAGGGACTTAAATCTGAGCCATTTGACAGCATGGCTGATGCTGAGCCACTCCATAAGTCCCTTCACGGCAGTTTCTAAAATGCCATCAAATGTCTTTGGATAAAACATTCTGTACAAACTTGTGTGTTCCTCTCTTGCCAGTCACCATCAATGTTATGACTCTTATTAGTCATACAATCAAGTGCAGCTCTATTTGTAGTTCTGTACAGTCAGTGGAATAGGGGGAAGTGGTTAGTAGAATATTTTCCTACAATTTCTGTTTGCAAGTCAAAAATATCTCATGTACCCTTTTAACCTAAAAATATATTGTACACGTATCAAAACTTTATACATCAATTAAACAGCTTCTGACGAACATCATCTTTCACTGGGAAAAATAATTACATGTATGTTATGTACAATGTACAGTGCTTGTAGCACTTTCCAACGCTGTGCACACATACTGAAGACAGCACTGAAACATGAATGCTAAATGCTGGAGTAACTTGCAGTCATTCACATCAACACAAACTGAACGACATTGTACTGATTCACCTGCTGCTTCAACTCACATTGTACCTACATGAAGTCTAGATACACAAACACTTCCACCTGAATTCTCCTCATAAAGAGAGCCAAGTTCTTCTTTTATTTCAGTTTATAAAGTTAGCATGTGTGTTATCTTTCGTTGTCATCCCACAACTTGGCCCTAGTGTGGACAAGGCATGTATATGAGAAAGAGTTTATTGCAGAGAGAACGTCATCTCACTGGATGAAAGCATTTCCTTCTAGTGCACTCTGCTCTTTTTAGGAGATGGCTGTTCTTGTTTTACTAAGACTCTTTTCTTTGAATCTTCCTCTTCAGTCTTTTCCTTCTTGACAAGCCACTTGGTCAGGGGACCACCAGCAGCACATTTCTTTTCCTTCTTCATCTCCTCTGCTTTGAGTACTCCTCCTCCTTCTACCTTGGCCGAAGGGCTCTTCTTTTCACCGCCCTTACTCCCCTTGGCCATCCAGGATGCCATGAATTTGCTCTCTCCACTCTTCGGTTTCACAGGTTTGCTAAAAGTGAGACGTTGAGGAGCCAAGTGGAAGACATGGTTATATGCAAAGTATGTTTCATGCCACAACCAGCTACATGTATGTTGTTTTACATCACATCGCAATTACAAATTGTACATGGTGACAGCTTCCCTTCATTTCTGATGAGACAGCATGTTTTGTCAGTGCCTAGTACAAATGTTGAAACTTCATGGCAAATGCAAACAGATTGATCAACAAACTTGACTTTTTGTCAGAGAAAGCATACAAACTTCCATTGTGCAACATTCGTTACCTCCCCTGTATCTGATCTGTGCAGGGTTTTTTTTGGTGGTGGTGGTGTTTTTTTTTTTATATCTACATCTTTTTACAGACGGCCGAAGCAGTATGTAAGGATATGAATATCGGTTAAATTGGCAGGTGGAATTTATCCAGCAGTGTTCAACTCACCCTAGCTCTACAGGCTTGATGCAATCTGGCTCCTTGTAGCGAATGTTGCCCATTGCATTGGTGACAGGATGAAACTTAAGACAACTCCTTGCACTGATCAGGGAATGTGCCTGTTGGAGAAATACAACACAGCAGGAACATGATCTCTCACAATTCTAAATAATCATCACAAACCTGTACAGCTTTGGATATTTTAAACAGGAGCTTTCTCTAATTGACCTGTGACTTCCCTTACTAGTTTCCATGAAGGTGCAGCTACTAGATATAAACCACATTTCAATTTCAAATCTAAATGGAATTTGAAAGACATTCCAGCAACAATCTCACATAATATCTGGTTGAATACATATGTATCTTAATGTTTAGAAGGATTATCTATCATACTAAAAATACAGCATTATTACAAATATTTCACACAGATTTACAGCTTAATTTTTTGAAGGGAAATATTAAATCTTTTTTTATTTAAAAAAAAAGTAATGAGCAAATATCAAAGGCTACAATAAATAAAAATGTTTCTGTCAATGATTGATTTTTAAAAAGACATGGAAACTTTGCATCTTATAAAAATCAAAATGTTCATGCAATATCTAGTAAGCTGGTCTCTCTCAACAGACCATCAGATCAGAAAAAGAGCAACAATACTTACTGTGCACTAAATTAGTAACCCATTAAATTATAACAATTTTTTAAACTTACCAACTAATATTAAGATTTGCATTATTCAAATACATCCTGATAATAGTGGAACAAGTACCTGTTAAAACAGGGTCATGGTCACACTGGCAGCAAACCTCATGCAGTAAATTTTGACTTTGAAGAAAAAGACAATTCAAGGAATTTTCACCAAGTATGAGGACATGGAGTTTCAAAGCAAGACATAAAATTGGAAAGGTTAGTCGTATCTGCACACAGAAGTGGTTTGTGTGAGAAAAGCTGACCTTTTTATTCGCCTGAAGGGAGCCAAACTCCAACCAAGCCTTAATCTCCTCCTCCCCATCAAGGATTGCAGGCATCCGATGGTGAAGCCAAGACATGCTGTCATTCGACTCCACAGTGATCACAGAATATGTGTACCAGGGTTCCCCACCCTAAGATAAAGCAAATTGACGAAATGATTGGATTGCTTAATTCACTGTATGTTAGGGGGAAAAAAATTTAAAATTGTCATTATGGCAACTGGTACACCTCTACAATATCACTTTTTTTTTCTCCCAATAGGTCTACATTACACATTGTACTGTATATGTACAGTAAGATGACAATTTCACATGATTGGGAAATAATCATTAACTGGTAATAAAACACTGAATTTTCATGACAACACTTTGAAAGATGAGGTACACTATTCAACGCGGCTTCACCTTGTTGAATAAAATATCTCTATCACTTTGTGCCAAATCTTGTATCATCACACTTGCGACCATCTGTATACTGTTGGGTATTCTTCTGCTGGAAGGTAAAGTCCTCAGAGGAGAGGTCAATAGCCCTAACAAGGATCATTGGATATTCTTTGGCTAAATCATATCTATTCATTTATAGTAATTCAACCAGTTTCCTCTTAGTCATGGCTTAACAAGAAGATAAAATCACAGCTTAGTTAGACCGGTGAGTGTTAGTTAAACCTAAAAACCTGAGGAGTAAATGTTACCTGAGGTGGGTGCCATTTGTCAAAGAGTCCAGCCATGGTCAGCAGTCTGTGACCTTTCCACTCATTTGGGTCATCCTTCCCAACCTCCTCTGGCTCATTGACCACTTCCATATCAAGCAGAGCTTCCTCCTCTTCCTCCTTGTTGATGCTCAGTTCATTCATAGTATGGTCCTGAGCAAAGTAGATGAAGTATGGCTGCTTTGAGCCATTCTCACCTTTCTTCCACTCATAGAATCTGGTAGAATTAAGAATACAAAGAATATCATTAATTATCACCATAATTTCACTTTGGGGAAAATGGCTTGTTATTCATCAGTTTGATTCACTTAAAAGTTCACATTCAAGGAAGTTATCTCATCACCCATTTCCTAAATCTCAACTACAATTGTAGAATCTGCTTCCCAAGCTGTCCAGGCATGCCACATCCAAGAATTCCATTAGGGTACAATAAAGTCTCTGTGTGCCAGTAATTAGCAAATCCAACTGGTTCCCAGGCATTAAAACATTTTATGAGCCTGATGTTTAGTAAATAGTGTACACATACATGCTTGTAGTATATCTTGTACCTAGCTGATGAAAAGCTGGGTAACCTGCCTTGTTTCCATCTACTACTTTCAATGCTATTGAGCGCATTACTGCATAACAGATAAAATGATATCATCTTATCAGTTGAGTGCACTTGGTACAAAGGGTACCATGGTATTCTAATTTGACAACTTACAAGTTGCATTCTTAGTGCATCAAATGATACTCTAAGGGTGCACAAATTTAACAATGGTTACTTGATTTTGGTCTCGTGCATTTTCTTGTATAAACTCTCTTAAATTCTGTCTGATATTTTTCTTTAAAAATTCTTTTTTCAAGATTTGATCCTGACTTTTATTTTTCATTAAATGCCATATCTACTCTCAAATCATTTCTTAAACAGAATCCATTCTGATATTAACTTCTAGTAAACATACCCATCCACTAAGACAACACAGCGTTGTCCTCTCTCAAAAGGCCTCTTGAAGCTTGCCTTCTCAAGCATCCCCTCACTGCGACAGTTGTTCATCTTGTAAGCCATTTCTGAAGCCTTCCCTTTGTGCCAGGCAGGAACAAGTCCCCATGTCATTGGCATGATTTCTAGTTCGTCTGAGCTCTCTTCGTGGGCCTCATTTGTCTTGGGCTGGAAGTGCTTACAAGACAGGAGCACAGGCCTTCCAGAAACACATCAAAGAGAACACATTTCTCATGTCAGAATCTACAGTTTTCAATCATTGTAGCAGGGTTTGACAAGCTGAGTCTTGCGCTCTTTTATGAAGGTAGAGCCTGAAAGACAGATATTGATTAATTATATTGCTTTATCAAGCTTTATTCTATTTCTAATTCAATATTCCCCCTTCATCAAGATTAACATGGCAACACTCTTCCATAAATACAATGTCAGCATTCTTTCTATTATTCTATTTCACATGGCTCTTCAACTGCTCTCACCAACTCCTTCTTCCATAGAACAGCGAAGGTTTGGAATGACCTGCTGAAAAACATTAAACAGATTCATAAATTTGATACATTTAAAGAAGCGCTCCAGCGTCACCTCCGTTGTGATTAGCTGCACATCACACCACAGTGCTGAGTGATACTTTATTCAGAGTTTTTCAGCGTATTCATACAGATCCAGATCCAGAAGCCAATATACGTAAGGCCACATTCATGTTACATTTTGTTATTCATGCAGACATTTTTTATCATTTGGCTGTATTTCAGCAGCCTTCAATGCATGTGGGAACATCACACTATTTCACCTGACTATAGACTTGTCCAACAAAAGTAACACGATATACTCTGATGGGCTTGATATTTTAGGGTCTGACAAAAACTACAATTTGAATACCGGTAACAATAAATAAGACCTCAAAAACAAGAGACCCGCGGGTCTAGCGCTCACCTGAGTATCGCAAGTTCACCTTTCACGCAGTCACTAATCTAAATTAAAATTTGACCAGGCATTCTCAAGTAGAAGATGAAAATGTACAATAAGGGCCCAATTTTTTAAAGATTCCTTAATTTGGGGGGATTGGGGCCCCCTGGGGCCCTCTGGGTGGGGCATGGTGCCCATTTTGATAAATTGAGATCCTGACCCCCTAGGGATGCTACCTGCCAAGTTTGACAAAAATCCATCATGAGGTTTTCAGGAAGAAGATGAAAATGTACAATTCAGGCCCCCATTTGGACCCTTCCAACCACCCCCCCCCCCCTACCCAAGAGGGGCACCCCTGGATCTCCTATGAACAAACTTCAAACTACAGTCATTAATGTACTCACTCATAATATTATCTCAGCTCTATAACTTCTGATTCTAGAGAAGATTTATAAAGATTCCTTCATTTGGGGGGTTTGGGACCCCTGGGGGCCCCCTGGGTTGGGCATGGTGCCCATTTTAACAAATTGAGATCCTAACCCCCTAGGGATGCTACCTGCCAAGTTTGGTGAAAATGGGTCATGGGGTTTTCAAGAATAAGATAAAAATGTACAATTTAGGCCCCATTAGGACCCCTCCTCACCCCCTCCCCTGGGTCCCAAGGGGGGCACCCCTGATTCTGCCATGAACAAACTTGAAACTACAGTCATCAATGTACTAACTCATAGTATTAACTTAGCTCTATCACTTCTGGTTCTAGAGAAGAAGATTTTTGCGGATTCCTTAATTTTGGGGGGTTTGGGCCCCCTGGGGGCCCCCTAGGTGGGGCATGGTGCCCATTTTAACAAATTGAGTTCCTAACCCCCTAGGGATGCTACCTGCCAAGTTTGGTGAAAATGGGTCATGGGGTTCTCAAGAAGAAGATGAAAATGTACAATTTAGGCCCCATTAGAACCCTTCCCCACCCCCCTCCCCTGGGTCCCAAGGGGGGCACCCCTGATTCTGCCATGAACAAACTTGAAACTACAGTCATCAATGTACTAACTCATAGTATTAACTTAGCTCTATCACTTCTGGTTCTAGAGAAGAAGATTTTTGCGGATTCCTTAATTTTGGGGGGTTTGGGCCCCCTGGGGGCCCCCTAGGTGGGGCATGGTGCCCATTTTAACAAATTGAGTTCCTAACCCCCTAGGGATGCTACCTGCCAAGTTTGGTGAAAATGGGTCATGGGGTTCTCAAGAATAAGATAAAAATGTACAATTTAGGCCCCATTAGGACCCCTCCTCACCCCCTCCCCTGGGTCCCAAGGGGGGCACCCCTGATTCTGCCATGAACAAACTTGAAACTACAGTCATCAATGTACTAACTCATAGTATTAACTTAGCTCTATCACTTCTGGTTCTAGAGAAGAAGATTTTTGCGGATTCCTTAATTTTGGGGGGTTTGGGCCCCCTGGGGGCCCCCTAGGTGGGGCATGGTGCCCATTTTAACAAATTGAGTTCCTAACCCCCTAGGGATGCTACCTGCCAAGTTTGGTGAAAATGGGTCATGGGGTTCTCAAGAAGAAGATGAAAATGTACAATTTAGGCCCCATTAGAACCCTTCCCCACCCCCCTCCCCTGGGTCCCAAGGGGGGCACCCCTGATTCTGCCATGAACAAACTTGAAACTACAGTCATCAATGTACTAACTCATAGTATTAACTTAGCTCTATCACTTCTGGTTCTAGAGAAGAAGATTTTTACAGATTCCTTAATTTTGGGGGGTTTGGGCCCCCCTGGGGGCCCCCTGGGTGGGGCATGGTGCCCATTTTAACAAATTGAGTTCCTAACCCCCTAGGGATGCTACCTGCCAAGTTTGATGAAAATCGGTCTTGGGGTTTTCAAGAAGAAGATGAAAATGTAAAAAGTTTACGCACGACGCACGACGGACGACGCACGACGGACGACGGACGACGGACGACGGACGACGCACGACGCACGACGCACGACGCACGACGGACGCCGGACGAAGGGCGATCGCAATAGCTCACTTGAGCCTTTGGCTCAGGTGAGCTAAAAAAGTAGACACTCTAACTAAAACAAAATAAATTGTGTTGATATAAAAAATTACAGAAACTTACAGGCCAAAGGGTAAAGGCAAATATCCATCAACTATAACTATGAATCCTCGCTCAGCACTAAACAGGACCCTGGCATTTTGAAGTGACCACTATGGTAAAAGTGGATATTTTCATGCGAATAACTTTTCATGCTCAGCCAGGTAAGAAGAGTTTCCATGTTTTTAATTCCACGGAATCGAGACATCAACTACTGGAATATACAAGCAAAAATATTCATGTGATTTTATTTTCGTGCTAGTTTCCGGTTGCCCGCAGTGCGCAAAAATTTCCACTCTTAGAGTATATGAAGCACCTTTGAAGTAGAAACAAAGTCTGAAACAAAAGAAAATATTGTCTGAATATAGGTGCAGAGGTACACAGCATGCATCCATGCACAAACACAATGTACATTCCTTATGATGTCCTATGGTCATGTCACTACATCTACACAATTGATGTCAATGATGACTTACGTTGTGCTAGCTGGAGCAATGTTGTATGACTGATAATATCTCTTCCTCAGTTCATGAGACTGCTGTGGTTGACTGGTTGGTTGGCTGTCGCTATTTGCAGGTACTGGAGCTTGTCTTGTCCTGCCTCCTCCTCCCCCTCCTCCTCCTCCTCCTCCTCCCCCTCCTCCTCCTCCTCCTCCTCCTCCTCCTGGGCCCCTGTTACGCCACCCAGGTCGCATTCTCCGACCATGACGATTTGTGTATGCGCATGCTCGCCGAAGTTGATTGCGATTCAGCGTACTGAAATGAAAGGTACAAAATAAGAACAAAAAATGAGTCAGTTTGATGCGACTTGTTCATTGCATGTATACATGATTGGACCTACTACTCATCGACCGCCTTTATTACCACAATTTCACCGAAAATATTCCACAGACTTACCTCAATTTCGTCTCACTTTGGGAGAAAATACCGCAGATCCTTACCCCATGCTCAGATTGTCGCTCTGTATCCTACGCACGTAAATCTTGGCGATAAACACACGGGAGGTTTTTTTCGTGCGCCTGTGGTACCTCATTTTTTAAACCGACCGCCTGTTTTCCCATTGAAAAGCACATAAATCCACTGAATGGGGAAATATGTGTTAACAATAATTGCGTGTATTTTATGAGAATTTTCTTCAATTCTTTTTTCCTCCTGTTTCCTAAGGTCATTTAAGTGTATCCCCCTAATTTTTCTTGATTTGTATTCATGTTCGAATGTTTCAGCAATAGGCACCCCGTAGCACGCATATTTTTAATTCCATATTTAAAGGACAAGTTCACCTTCATAAACATAAGGATTGAGAGAATGTAGCAATATTAGTAGAACACATCATTGAAAGTTTGAGGAAAATCAGACAATCCGTTCTAAAGTTATGAATTTTTGAAGTTTTTGTACAGTACCCGCTGGATGAGAAGACTACTGCAGTGTATGAATAACTTAGATGTCACATGCGTACAACAATATAAGGAAAATATAAAGAGAATTTCACAAAATTCCATCTTTTGAAAAAAGTACACATTCCCCTGACTCGTTACCGACAAATGTTATGGGTAATATTATTCCCCCTGCCTTTAGAAAGAGGCAAGTCAAGTGCTCTTTTATTATGCGAAAAAGTGAAAATATGTTGAATTTTCTTTTACATTTTCTTTATACTGTTGTACGCATATGACTCACAAGCTGTAGTAGTCTCCTCATCCAGCGGTTCCAACAAAAAAGTTTTAAAAATTCATAACTTTTGCATCGATTGTCCAATTTTTCTCAAACTTTCACTGATGTGTTCTACTAATATTGTTGCATTTTCTCAATCCATATGTTTATGAAGGTGAACTTGTCCTTTAAGTGAGCAAGCCATTGCGCGAGGGTGGTCGATCTAAAAATAGGTGGTCGATGAGTAGTAGACATTTACTACACTTATGTTTATTGACTAAACTACTAGTAAGTTGCTCGAGCGCTAAATCTAACTTCGTAATATCGTGGATGAGCATTTGGCTTGCCATAGACGTTCGTGCGGTCATTTTTCAAACGAAGGCGGCGATGAATTGGGGAGCGCTGCAAAGAAGTGGAGGAAACAACCAGAAAACAGGAGGAAACAGTGGAAGAGGTGAGTCAAAATATTTACTCAATTACTGATTAAATTTAATCCTGTATATATTTTTTCCAGATTGATTTGAAAACCAAGCTGGAAAAAATAATGTTCCATTTTTTTATGCGGGGGGAACTGGGTCAAAGTTGCGTTTCAACCAGAACGGTTGAATTTTACTTGAAACCTTCGCAATAGCGTATGTATCAATGGTGTCTGTCTAAGAAGCGAACTGACCCAGCAAATGTCATTATTATAAATGAGAAGTTTTTCGCGGAATTAGACATACTTGTCGGTCAACCTGGCCAGCCCACGACCCCAACCCGCGTACCCGTACCTGCGGCCTTCCAGCGCCCCGCGCTGGCCGGGGTTAGATAATGTATGCAGTAAATATTACTGTATCAGTATCAGTATGGCCTTGCAATTCTGGGGTGGTGTTCTGAGGTCGTAATTAAGTCTGTAATTAACTTCGTGATTAAGTCGTGAAGTTAATAGGCCCTTAATCATGAGCAAAATTGGTATTCTGAGGACGTAATTAAGGTATGATTAAGTCCCCTGTGATTATCTTAGGTCCCTCCCATCTAATTGTTATTCCATCCAATCAGACGCGTTGTTAGAAGCCAAAATGATGTTTACATGCGCAAATATGCCCTCAATGCGCGCTCTTCCACGCCCCTGTAATTACAACCCAAGAGCTCTGTGCGCACACTCCGGTATTTGATTACAACCCCTCACCTACGCACGCGAAGATCTCAACCTCTTTGCTCACATAAAAGACAAAATTCCTCGAAGAACGGCATATTTCTTTTTTTCTCTGAATTTTACGGATACTATGAATCAATGATAACAAGATTCAACCGCTTCTCGGTTACAGAAGACGGTAAGCATCGTTGTGGCAGAGAAAACACGATGTAATGCGTGATATCGGAGTAGTTAATGACACTCTTTAGAGACTTTGGTATCATTAAGTTTTCCATTAACTTTCATACTTAATTACACCCTCAGAATACCGATTCGTAATTAACTCTGTGATTAAGTCCTCTCAAAGGTGCACGTGCATTGATACGCGCAAACTAGGTCCTTCCCGCCAAAACGCTTGTTGCTATGGTACCGGTAGTTAATGTAGGGGAGAGCGGGGAGAAGTGGGACATTATTTCAAGTTCGCCGATTTTCTTCTGATATCTTTTTATAAAAGAGATGATTACATTTCCTTGCGGGCTTGCATGAAGGTTCATACGGTAGGTTACATAAAGAGCTATAAACTGGGGGTGGCACTGTTCTCAATTTTCTGCAGTTAATGAAAAGAAAAAACCTTATTTTGGGGGAGAAGTTGACCCACCCGTGGGTAAAGTGGGACAACGGCAAGGGAGAAATGGGACGGTGTTGGTAAAGTGGGGTAAAGTGTGACATCCTATAAACATGTCGGAAAAGTCAAAGTTTGAAGGCGTAATGAAACATTGGTAATGAAAACAGTCAAACATGCTTTAAAATGATCTTTATTTCAACAAAACAAGTTTGAACAACATGTTTGAAAATCTGAACTGTTTTACATGTAATGCTATTATGAGGGACAAATGGGACACGTTGTCCCAACTGTCCCTCACATGGCATATACATAGATATGTACAACTGCTCAGTAACCATGCAGGCATTTGTCAAAAACAAGTTATATTAGTTGCATATCAATAAGGCTCACCACCAGCTTCAATTGTGCCCTTGAAATCATGAATACAAAGACAACAGGTTAATTAACCTGATTTTAAAAAAAAATCATATTTGGGGGAAAATTTTCAATAGCAATTTATGCACACTTAGAATTTGCCGAACTGCATGGCTTTCTTAATGTGATGTATGGTTGCTAGGGACTTATTGTAGATATTAGCCAATCGCTGATTGGTTGAACAGTTTTTGATTCAGAGGACGTGTCCCACTTGACCCGCGTCCCAACTCACCCCGCTCTCCCCTACCCCCTACTTACTGTAAAAGTGGTTTCTTTCACGTACAGAAACTTTCGCGGTTTCCATCGGTGCGGACTTTTTCGCGTGTGTTTAAATTCGCGGTCGGTAATGATAGCGTTGTACAAGCGACGAGTTCAAAACATTTTCGCGTGATGTTAAATTCGCGGTTCAACCTCAAAGCGCGAAAAGCGCGAAAATAAAACCACTGCGAAAGAAACCACTTTTACAGTAATCATGCTCTCAGAATACCAATTCGGTAATTAAGTACTAGGCCTAATCAGACACTTAATAAGCTCTCAGAATACGGCCCCTGGGTTTTAAGCTCCTATTCAACACTAATAATATTAAAAAACGGCCACTAAAAGTAGAAACTAAAGAAAAATAAGCGATTAAATTGATTAAGGTGGATTTAAGGTTTAATAGGGCTAGAGTTTGGGGTTAGGGTTGGGCCTGAGAGAGAGTTATAGGATGGCTGTAAAATTACAGCATTATTTAATTGACATACAGTGCATGCAGTACTGTTAAAGTATAAACATCGCAAATGTGTACACATATATCCACACATGGGACTTGGACTGACGTGCGCGAGCGAGCGATTTTCCACTGCACGGTCGCGGTCACTGACTGTATCTGCTGATATGATAACAGACATTTTGCTAGTTGTGAAGGTAAAAATGTGACAAGTTTCCAAATAAATAATAAAATGCCAAATGCCTCCTGTGTCCTACAACAATATCCTACCTGACCGTTCTTCCACACATGATGCCAGTCACTTTCAAAGTTCAAGCTGAGCTGAGCTAAAGTCGACGGATACGACGAGCGAAGCGACGGCGGTCATATAAATACTACACTGCGCGCGCCCGCGAGGTCAGGGATAGATAAGAGGCCAAATTCTCTCATGTGAGAGCTAGCAGTGGCTGCCAGCTGGCTGGGCTATATGCTGCATATGACATCATACTTTCGTCCCAGGCAAGCAGACGAGTCGCTGCAAGTACCTCTGACGTCATGAAACCTAATGCAAGCCGAGCCGTTTATAGATGTGCGAGATCAGTGGGTCCCAAAATGCAGATGAGCTGAAAATTATTGTGGTTTGATCAAAGGCACTTCGATCCTTGATTTAACGTTCAATTTCATTTAATCAATTTAAATTATCGAAAATCCTCGTTATATCGCACAGGTCAGTGCCTAGCAAGCCTCGTACGTAGATTCCCATAAAGGTTCTCTTTCTTTTTCTTTCTTTTTTTTATTTCTTTCTCTCTTTCTCTCTCTCTCTTCCTGAGGAAGAGGGTCTCATTCCATACTATACACTGATCACTATTTTCGGTCTTCTTATTGTACAATGTACGCATTTCCTTTCTACACACTTCATAGAGAGGGAGTTCTCCATAATTGTCACATCAGAGCCTTGTAATAGAAGGCTCTGTGTCAGATGATTGATAACATAGGCGTAAATCCAGGGGGGGGGGGAATGGGAGATGCATCCCCACCCCCACCCCCGAAATGGAGGAGGGGGAATGGCCTGTACAATCACCCCCCCCCCCCCCCCATAATTTGAAAAGAAAATGGAAGAAGCAGAAATGTGATTGTATCAATTTTGGCATGTTGCATGATGTTCTTATATACGCCCGCCTTCAGAGAGCTAACAGAGCTTTAACAGTATTCTATCTTTTATAATAGGATATGCCCGTTATACAAAATTTTCTCAAGCGCTCGCTCACTTCGCTCAACGCTCGCGAAAAAAAAAAAAGAATCCACATAAGGTATACTGGTCCAGACGTTGACAACGTCAAATATATGTAGTACGTATAGGTCTACATGTAATATGCTATGACGCGCGTAATAACTCGGGCCATCTGCAAACAATGTAGAAAAAAAAATCACTTATACCGCCATAAAGAATTGACCACCCCCCCCCCCCTCCATTTCCAGAATCATTCAGCAAGAGTCGGATACATCTATGGGCATATATTATACAGGAATGATCAGGGGCGTCGATCCGGGGGGGGGGGGGTGGTGCAAAGGGGCCAAAGGGGCAGACAAATCATTCCCCCCCCCCCCCCGAAACAATAGGCCTATTCCCGAGATGAGGACAAATCTTGAACTTTCTTTAGCCATGGAAAATTGTCCAAATACCGCCAGAACTATGCAGCAGATCGTTGACTTGCAATCATAAACATGACGCTCATAAAGCTCAATCATTGGGTCCCTTTCGATAGACTTTGTTCTGAGATTGACGTATTTCGTATAATATTTTATCAAAGAGCGTGCAGCAGATCCTTCACTTATACAAAAGCTCCCTCATAATTATGCAGAGGCGTCGATGAGGGAGGGGGCGGGGGGGGTGGTTCCCCGATAAAAGTATTGGGGACAAACATATCATTTTGCTCATCCTCGTAACTCCCGACATGTGGAAATTTAGTTCTTACTTTTTTTAGAAAACTGTCTAAATATTTCATTCAAAGATGACTGAATTTCAATCATGAAAATACAAAATCTCCCTTGCGTGAGAGGGGGATAGGACTATCCCCTTCCATACCCTCCCCGTTCAGTCATTTCTACTTAATACATTTTTAGATTGACAGATATCCAAATATTTCATCTAAAGTGTGCACCAGGTCTGTCACTTCGGTTGAAAAAAAAAATGCAAAAGTTCCGTCGGGTGGCCACGGTGGGAGAAGATAAATAGATATTTTCAATTAAACGAGGGTCCCCCCCCCCCCCCCATAAATCTAGTACACTTCTAGGATTGAAATTTTCCTAATAGATTACATTATAAATGTGTTTACGAGATATTTTCATCTGAATTGTAAAACTGCAAAGCACCCTTGTATGTGGACCGACTAAAGTAAATGTCAAAACTCCTAGCTTCCATTACAGGGGCGGATCCTGGAATTCCGTAAATGGGAGGCCCCTTTACAAAATCAAAGGCTGGTGCACCCCTCCCCCCCCCACCATTTTTTCCTTAATATTTGTTTGTTTTAACAAACAAATATGAAAGAGGGGGGGGAGACGGATGCGCCAACTCTCGATCCATGATTGCGTCGACCTGAATGACAAAACTCATTGATTGCTGCATTACAGGGGCGGATCCAGGAATTCCGCAAAGGGGAGGCGCCTTTACAGAATTATTGCTGCCGCACCCCCCCCCCCATTTTTTTTCATTTTATTTCTGTTGTTTAAGCAACTACAAAAAAAAAAAAGGTAGAAAGGGGGGCACCAGAGGGGGATGCGCCCCCTCTCGATCTACGATTGCGTCAGCCACAAATGTCAAAATTCATTGCTTGTATTACAGGGGCAGATGCAGGAATTTCGTGAAGGGGGGGCACCTTTATAAAATTAAAGCCTGGCGCATCCTTCTTTTTTTTTAGATCTTTTGTTTCGGTAAATTAAAAATTAGAGAGGAGGGGGTCAGGAGGGTATAGTGCGCCCCCTATAGATCCACGACTGCGTCAACCACAATAAAACTAATGTCAAAACTCATTGTACTTGCATCACAGGGGCGGATCCAGGTATTTCGTAGACCCCCCCCCCCCCAGCTTTTCTTTATATTTTTTGTTTTTGTTTTATTAAAAATAATAGACGTGGGAACACCAGAGGGGGATGCGCCCCCTCTCATTCCGTGATTGCTATACCACAATAATGTCAAAACTCATTGCTTGCATTATAACAGGGGCGGGTCCAGAAATTCAAAAAAGGAGAGGCGCCTTTCAAAATTAAAGCTCCAGCTACCCTACCCCATTTTCTTCTTTTTATTTCTGTTGTTTTACCAAAAAATAAAGAGGGGGCACTAGAGAGGGATGCACCCCCCCCCCCGCGATTGCGTCAACCCGCACATTTAGTGTCAAAACTCATATGCGCTTGCATTACATGGGCGGATCCAGGAATTCCGTAAAGGGGAGGCGGCTTTACAAAATTAAAGCTACCCCACTCCTTTTTTTTTTCATTTTATTTAGGCCCTATGTTGTTTAAAGAGAGAGAGAGAGAGAGAGAGAGAAGGGGGCACCGAAAAAAATCGGATAAACCACAAATGTCATTTTTTTCTCGGATGGGAGGGGGCGCACCCCTCTCGTGCCTCCTGTCTATCTTTTTGTTAAAACAATAGAGATTTTTTTTTTAATGGATACTTAGGGTTGCGGCAGCTTACATTTTGTAAAGGCGCCTTCCCTTTACAGAATTCCTGGATCCGCCCCTGTAAAGCAATGAGCTTTGACATTCGTGGTTGACGCAATCTCGGATGGGGGGGGTGCATCCCCTCTAGTGCCTCTATCTATTTTTTTTTTTGTTAGAAAACAACGTAAATAAAAAGAAAAAGTGGGGTATGCGGCAGCTTTAATTTTGTAAAGGCGCCTACGCTTTATAATTCCTGGATCCGTCCCTGTGTAAGGCAAGCAATGAGTATTGCTGTGGTTGACGCAATCGCGGATCTAGAAGGGGGCGCATGCCCCTCTGGTGCCCCATCCCCCCCCCCCCCTCTCTCTCTCTCTCTCTCTCTCTCTCTAGTTAAAATAATAGAAATAACATGAAAAACAATGAGGATGCGGCAGCTTTGATTTTATAAAAGCGCCTCCCTTTACGGAATTCCTGGATCCGCCCCTGTATAATGCAAGCAATGAGTTTCGACATTTTTTGTGGTTGATGATGCAATCATGGATGGAAAGGGGACGCGTCCCTCTCTCTGGTGCCCCCCCCCCCCTTTCTATTTTTTTTTAACAACAGAAATAAAAAGAAAAATGGGGGAGGGTGTGGAAACCTTTGGTGCCCCCCCCCCCCCCGCTCTTTCTCTCTCTTTCTCCCTCGCTCTCTCTCTCTCTCTCTCTCTCTCTCTCTCTCTCTTCAGTTAAAATGATAGAAATGAAATGAAAAACAATGTGGGATGCGGCAGGTTTAATTTTGTAAAGGCGCCTCCCTTTTACGGAATTCCTGGATCCGCCCCTGTAAATGCAAACAATGGGTTTTGACATTAACATGTGGTTGACGCAGTCACAGATCTAGAGGGGGCGCGGCGCTCCCTCCCAGTCTCTATTTTTTTTTTAAAGAAAGAAAAAGAAAAAGAAAGGGGAGGGGCTTCGCCGGCCTTTGATTTTGTAAAAGCGCCTCCCCTTTACAGAATTCCTGGATCCGCCCCTGTGACGCGTTATGACATTTGTGGTTATTAGTAATCCGATTTTGCTGTTGACGCAATGGCGGATCGAGAGGGGGTGCACCCCCCCCCCCCCCCTGTTGCCCCCTCTCTATAACCGTTAAAACAACAGACTAAGAAGAAAATGGGGGGGGGGGGTTCGAGCCAGCCTTTGATTTTTTTTTTAAAGGCGCCTCCACTTTACGGAATTCCTGGATCCGCTCCTATGACGCGTTATGACCGTTTGCAGGAAATTTGGAAATTTTGACATTTGTCGTCGACGTGTTATGACATAAGTGGTTGTTTTGACATTAGTGGTCGATTTTGACATAAGTGGGCTCTACATTCCGCTTCTCAAAATTGATAAGTTATGATAGGTATATCTAATTTTCCCGTTGCATTTTTTTTTGGGGGGGGGTCAGTATGTGCAGTCTTTTGTAGGAAATTTAATAGTTGCTTTTTCGCTCTTTTGCAGTGGCGGATCCAGAGGGGGGCGCAACCGGCGCACGCCCCCCCCCCCCTTCATTTTTCGTTAAAAACAAAAGAAATATAAAAAAATAAAACCCGGAAGTGGCACCAGAAATATTAGTCCCCCCCCCCCTTTACAGATTCCTGGATCCGCCCCTGTCAGTTGAGTCATAATTTGAGTATCACAAAGGTTATAAGTGCTACCACCAGAAACACTATAGGCCTATCGATGAGATGCATGATTGAAATTGTTGAATGAAATGACCTATCTTGAAGGGATAGTATGCCTATAGTATTAGTTTTGATTTTTATTTTTATTCCACATCTCAAGCACAAACATCATGATACACAGAATCGATAAAACCGTATGAGATAAGACATGACGTCATAACAGAGAAGACAAAACAGTTTTACAAATAAATGTGGGGGACCTTACTAGAAAGCAACGAAAACTATGAAAGGAAGGAGTAGGACATGAAGGAATAGACAGCAAATGAGAAAGAGAAACAAGCAAATAATGAGAATGCATCAGAACATACACCGAGATAGCCACCTGCCTGTAATGTATTATGCTTAGGCCTACATGATTCCTGTCACCCGAGCGACATAAATATACGCAACTGTGGGGCCCCGTGTGCAATATGCACATGATAAATGATAATTTAGGAATGGCCTTGACATGAAAGAATCTGTTTAAAGAACGAAAAGCAAATGAATCGGAATACCTAATAAACAACGAATCTGATTAGAAAAGGAAGTTGGAATGCAAATCCCCAAAACAAGGTAAAACGTTGCAAAGCGAATCCAAGTGTGTCCCGTGGATCCCACTTTTTTTTTTTGATATCTCAGCAATTTCAAAACAATTTTCATCAAAGCAACTTTGAATCACTTTTAAGATTACATGCTTTTTCATATTTCGTTAGGTGTTTCTAAAAAAAAAGGTTGGACAACTGAAGCCCCATCTCAAACAAAACACCCAGTGAAATTGTCGTTCACTTGTTCATTTGTTATTTTCAGTTTTTATATACCATAGCACGGTGACCGATTGCACGTTGCGCGGACGTACGGATTGCGAAATCCCCATATTCTTTGCACATTTACAGGCGTATGCATGTGCATACGGTACTGTACGTACCGACTACTGTATCCTACTTGTACATTTTACACGTAACAACAGTCTTACGCTTTATTTACACGGGTGTGTAATATCCTATCGTGCCATCTGCTTTCTGAAGAATTAAGAAATCAGTGCCCCTGAGTGTAAGTGTAAGCATGTATCTGTATTTTGTTTGCTGGATGTGATAAATTTTGTCTGACTAGACTAGACTAGTCTATCGTTTAACACAATAAATTTACTTTTGTCATGTGCTGTGTGGTAAACGTGGGTCGTGAGGTCACCTCGACGTAGAATTAGAATAGAACTGAGTCTGTATGCATGCAGAATAGATAGGGAACTGGTCAGTATGCAGTATCACGATCAGAGCTAAACTGTGTAGTAACTTGTACGGTAGTTGACCGAAAGATCGGTCTTTATCTGGTCGTCAGGGATATGTTCTGCGGAGACTGCTTCTGGCTTCACGGATCCCCTCCTATCTGCCTACTTTGTACTTCAGTAATTTAACCCTACTCACCTAGTAACGGTTAGGAGTAGACTATATCTCCGGAGGAGAGCGGTAACGTCAGAAATTTAAAAGTCTCCGGAGGATCGGACAGACGGATCTTCTTTATGGTAGTAGTACTAGTAGTAGACTGTCTATACAACGTAAATATCTTTAAAAGTGATCTAACGTTTGCATTATTGATACACTGATCGCTGCGCTGATGAATCTGCCTCTCAGGCTCTGGCTCTAACAGTTGTTATCATTATTTGTTAACTTTAGGCCCTAATCATTATTTTTTAATTGACCTCTCAGACAATGTCAAAAAGCATAAATATTGAAAACAGACAAAAAGGTTTTTATTTTCATTGTGTTGGTGTGAATGCCATTTTCACAGTGTGTTTATGATGATTCCATTCCTCTACTGTAGACTGTAACACAATTGAAAAGCTGAGATAGACAGCTGATAGAGGTAGGACATGGTGAATAAAATTCTTCCTTTTTTTTATCCATTAAAGAAGAATGTGCTAGGTACGTATTTGGACGTTCTGAAATCAGAATGATTTCATATCTGTGTCAAGGATTGGAGAAAGGTAAAATTCATAATTTATGTTTGTAATTCTGCTTGTATTGCCTACAGACAAGTGTTGATGAAGAGAATCACTGACATTGCCTAAATCCAGGACTCTGAACTGACACCATGCCTAAAAAGGGTAAGAAAGGAGGAAAGAAAGGGGATGACTTTGACGACGATGACCAACCCAAGATCAGTTCAGGGAATCTTGAGGAGACTGAAAGTGGTCAGCGATCAGGAAGTGCAGCCACAGGAAAAAAAGGTTAGAAATATTAGTAGAATATCCATCTCACTGTCATCATTGCTTGTCAATGTTTTACTCAAGTATGTGATGCCAAAAGTAATCAGCATAGAATGTTTTTCTTGTGCAAAACTTTGCAAAACTTAAAATAATGGAATAAAATATGACTAGCATAGTACAAGCTGTCTATGTTGAAAAGGTTTCATTTTCATGACCTTGTTCACTGCCGGTGCAAATGCACCCATACTTCTGCTGTCATTGTGACGGATACCCAGTAATTTCATTTGACGGTAATACACAAACACAGTGCAGAGTTTAAAGCCATGGGATTCAGTGGTTAATGTAGATTTGCAAGCTTAAGTGCAATGGAATCCTGTACACTGCAGCCACATATTTCAGCATTAGTGCACATATTGATGCAGAGACGTTGCAAACATCACATCACTGTTTGCTCTGATTTCATATGCAGAACCAGACTATGTTGATGAATGTTGTTTGAGCAATTACATTACTGAGTACCTGATTCCTTATGGAACAAAGAGTACATGATCCACTGTGTTCTTTTAGAAGATTGATGACAAATTTGGAAGTCTTTGTCCAAGTTTTTGGAGGTGTACTACATGTCTTTTGCAAATTTATCAACTTGCAAAATTGTAAACTCTGTAGTTAATCAAAGTACATTGTATCTATAGTCAAATGCACAGGCATGTACAATGAATTATTTCTTTAACCTTCATTAAACTTGACACAATCCAAGCTTGTCCAGTAGAGAGAGAATTTTTGATTGGCTTATTCCAAGGTAAGCTCTGGTAAGTTTTGTACATGGGTGATTCCTCAGCTTCATTGTTGTGTTCGGATGCCACTGGCACTGCTTGCAGTAAAGAGCAGAAGTATTGGAAAGATGGAAGTATTATATAGAGTGTATAATACCCTATGTCCCTCAAAGACTTGCCACTTTATTTCCCTGTCTCTCTACACATCTTGTACATTAATTTACAATCCTGATTTGAGAGATTGCTATAAGTCTTCTTTTTATGTCTTTTGTTTGATTGCAGACAAGAAAAAGGAGAAGAGAAATAAAAAAGGGAAGCGAGATGATGACAGTGATGATGACATTCCAGATCCCATTGCTGCAGCAATGAACAAACAAGACATGGTGGACGAGGAAGAAGAATCTAGCAGGACTAGCTCAGCTAAAGGTGATCTCATGGATAACTGTTTTCTCAGCAGTGGCTATTCCTTCTTCTTCTTCTTCTCCTTCTTCTCCTTCTTCTTCTTCTTTTTATTGTGGAACAGTATTCCAAATGAGGTTTAAATTTGAGCAAAATTGATGGTATCATTGCTGGTTGAACCATTTTCTACAGGTACCACCCCATGTTTCCAATCATTTTTGGAGCTTGGAGTTAGAATGGGCTCTTCATTTTACCAGGACAGCTTATGTTTTACCTGTGTTACAACAGATAAGCCATGGTCTTGAAATGAAATACCTGTATATCTCTTTAAGTCCGAGGATATCATGGCAAGGTGACTTGAAGGCACCTGGAGGGAAGAAAAAAAAACAGACAAGATGAAAGATAGGAGATATACGCTCTCCTTTCACGCAAAGAAAATGGCTTAATTAAATCTCCATATGCAGTAAATTATGACACCATGAGCTGTGCAGAGTTCTGTTGAAATTAAGAGGGCAGGAAACTCAGCACATTATAAGAATAAAATGATATGATCTCACCTTTACCTTTTGTTAGGTGTCCGATTTGCCAGGCTGAGATAAGCTTGGTCCGTGTTGAGAATGTCATGACATCAATGCATGGAAGATGAGTTTAGTATGATTATGAAGAGTTCGAATGAGGACACACACATAATTTTGTGAGATTTTAAGTCCACTTAAATACTATTAAACTCCTTTTATCAGGGAGGTCTATTGCTAAAAATAAGTGCGTACATTCCATACATACTGAGACTTACCAGGTACTCAATATTGATATGGTATTGTTACAGTACAGTTTCCTTTTGCATGTCTCTTGGGCAGACTCTAAGAAAAAGGCCAAGAAGAAGAAGGGCAAGAACAAAGGACGTGATGATTCGGATGATGAAGAGGAACAACAACTGCAAAACAAGATGAGCCAATTGGCTCTGCAGGTAGGATGGATTGCCTATTGAACATTGTAGATACACATAAATTTATGTAGATCTTCTATACACAAGTATTATATCACATTGTCTTTCATGAAGAAGAAGGGAAAGATAATTCAACTGTGTCGTTTATGTGTTTGTTTGTTTGTTTGTTTGTTTGTCTGTCTGTCTGTCTTTTTCAATTCTCAAAGACCCGTGTTCTCTAGAAATTTATCCAAAATAACTTTGGCATGCCAAACACAGCAATTCTCCTTGACATATACAGTACATGTATGTCAACTCTATTCTGTAGCCACTGAATATTATGGAAGAACAAATCAACCAAAATTATTGTGCTAAATGTTAGGATCATGTAATCATCATAGCTATTAGTGAAGTTAACTTTTTTTTTTTTATGATGATTTATTGCAAGTGTCTAAGATTAGAAGGCAAATGCATAGCACTCCATAGATAGGAAGACCTACTGAATATGTAGGTTAAACATTCTGCTATCAAGAATTCAGGCATATGATGACGATGCTTTTGTTGACTTCTTGACTCTCTCATCTTTTGTGCAGTTCTATGCCAGCTTCACATGATGAGTGTGTTGCTAGCACAGGTGTATAGAAATGACCCTCTGCCCATTGCCTCACAAAGAAATCTTACATTTTACAACAATATTTTATTTGTTTGCTCTGGTTCATGTGCATGTGGCTCAGTCCTGAAGCAGTAATTGTGCACTTCCATGTATCATCAGTTTACAATGAAAAAAAAAGAAAAAAAAAAGCTTTCTTCTAGCACGGAATTTCATTGATACCATATCTGTGGTCCGTGACTATTTGCATGCACTGTTCAAGTAAAGCACAAATACAAGTAATAGTAGCAGTACTTTTGTAATGGGAAGTATGAACTTTCATTATCAACTTTTATTATCACAATGAGGTTAACATCTTCACGATTTCAAACCATGCAAACTGGAATAGATAGTTAGGCAGCAATATTTGTTATCAACATGTATTTTGTACACCATTGTTTTAAATGAAAGGAAGAAGAATTGGATGAAGAGGAGGAGGAGGAAGAGGAGCCCAAACCTGTGAAAGGAAAGAAAGGAAAGAAACAGCAGCCTAAGAAAGGTGAATGGATTGTTGAATACTGTACAAGCTGAAATTTTTGCAGTGGTTTTATTTTAGCAAATGTCGTGACCCACCTGTACACATAAAAAAATAATGCATAAATATAAATGTGCGTAAAAAAAATGATTTCTTTAAAAGAATAAAGCTATGCCTGCACTGGATAGTATGCAACTAGGACAGTAACTGCTGTAGATCTAGCATGCTGTGTGGACCATACCATAGTGATAACTGGGGCATAACAACATGACAGTGCAGTACTTTGAATGCAGAACACATCATTTGTTTATGTACTAGTACAGGATATTTTAGAGAGAGAAAAAAAAAATCAGTACTGCTGTTGTCAGTTGTTACTCAATCTTTTATATGTTGTGAAAGGTGAAGTAAGGATTACCAAACCCTCACAACCGTGCAATCAGCAACACACAAAAATGTCTGACAAGTAGCAATCCAATGATATCTATAAAGACTATATATTCAAAAATTTCAGCTCGTACAGTGTCATGATTTTGCTCAGGATAGAGGTGAAAGCAAAGTTACCACTGTTTATAGTGTACACCACCTGTTTCATGAGGGTGTTGTAATGTTATGATCATTTCGATCTCATTACCACGGCAATATGTTTAAACAAGAGGCTCATTCAGCCCTAAACAATATTACTCTTACTAGTTTTGTAAATCGGGTATGAATAATCAGTGTGGACCAGTATCATCAAGATACTGTATAAGCCATATTTAGCGAGTCTAAGTTTTCGCAAATTGGGACTTCCCGATGATTGAGTGGTTAAATTCGCGATCATGGAGTACTGTACTGAAAGGAGATATGTATTTGTGTGTGTCACATTCGTATCGGGATCAGCGTCATTGTTTTTGCATGTCTTTAATTTCGTGAATATCACCTGACTCGCGAAATTTGCGAAAATAAAAATTTCATAAAATATTTGCCCTATACAGATAGATGATTGCTTTACTGTACTTATACTCTGTGATGCGGGTTTGGTAATGGTTGATTCTTTTATATTTTTAAAGAAAAAAGCAACTCTAAGAGGCCATATGGTTCTATCACTTCACCGCTTTTGCAGTGATTCAGATTGGGTGCATCCATGGCAGCAAGTAATTGTCCATGTTGCAAGTAGTCCTTTACATTTCACTTGCAGACTATGGTTGCATTAGTCTTTTCTTGGAGACTCAGCGTGAACCCATTTTCAATATAACTCCGTTCAGTCATTCTCCACACCCAAGGAAAAGATTGATATTATATTCTGACAGGTGGTTTTGCTCTCCTGGATGAGATGGACAACGATGTGGAGAACGATGCAGAAGAGGATGAGGATAAAGAAGAGGACAATGCATTACCGTTGGAAGAGGAGAAATCACAGCCTGCTCCAAAGGCTACCAGCAAACGAGATACACTTCAAGCAGAGGTAGTGTCAGATGCTTCCTTGTTGCATTGTAGGATTTCTTGAAACATATCACTTCATGTCTTTATTACTCATAGAAATTTTGTATTCAAACATTTTTTTTGTCAAATATTTATTCGTTCTATCTGAACCTATACATTGTATATTATGTCTTCTTGATACAACAATATCGTCCTGCAAGATCCCCCAATCTTCATCTCAATTATCATAAGTTGGTTCTTTTGAGATGATAGTCATTAGGATGCTACGTAACATTACATGTTGACTTTTTATAGTAAAGATCATCATTTCCTGCTGTGTGAGTTTTCCCTCATTTGCTGGACATGACTCATCTCAAACAGGCCTTGGTTCATTGTACCATAATGCACAGTTCATGTGGCAGACATCGCATAATAATAAAGTCGTGTTGGCAATATAGCATGCTCTGATTGCACACGGTCCAGTCAATTTGTATACCTTCTTGCTACTCCATAATGCCTTTGACCAAGCTTGGTATGAGATATTAGAGTAATACCATATTTGGTCATTTCTAGTAAGGCAGATATCATATTGGGCTTAAATCAGGATGCTCTGATGTTAGATACAGGTAGTAATCTCATACAAGATACAGTACAAATGAGAAATTGAAAAGAATTTTTAGAGAGAGTCTTTAACTTGATGTATCTGTGATGTAGTAATTCCCCTCAGACTTGCAACACAACATACCCTCTTCCCACTGGTTATTGGTGAACCTATAGAGCAGGTAAAATACTTTCAACAAACACACCAAGGTCATATTGGCATAACTGAACATGGCCTATCCTTCTTCTTTCTCTAATCACAGCAAGAGGCAGCAGCTGAGGAAGAGACTGAAACATCTTCACAAGGCAAAGAAAAGAAAGACAAGAAGAAGAAACCCAAGAAAGGTACCACTTAGTACCACTTGTATGCTATTGATAAAATCATTACAACTTGGCTGTCACCAGGCATTGCACATATTTGTAGTCACATTCTCAAACAATTTATGCATTGATATTTCTAAGGATTTAGACAAAAAAGAACCAGTGATTTCATCCATTTTACTTACCATCTGCTTTTCAGATATAAGAAATATTGTCTCTTTATGCTCTGTGTATTACAAATTAGGATTTGAAATTGATCAGCTATTTTACTTGTTCCAGTGTCAAATAAGAATTTGCTGTCATGTAGCCAAGTAAATGGAGCTGTTAAAAACAAAAATCAGGACATTTTTAGTTGATTTATTTACATGTTATGTTCATAATGTTCATTGTAACTATCATGGAACAAGTAACTGTGATGTGAGATGTGTCTGTATTGTTGTACAAATGTCAGCGGAAACAAAATTTCTATGTGCTATCATAGATCAATAAAGATGAATATAAATCTGAATCTAATAAGCTTATGTTAATCTTAACCTGTCCTCCCACAAATCTCTGAGAATCTTCAATGCCCCCAAACAGATTCTTTTTGCCGGTTGACAAAAAAATGGACAGGTTGGTAATCCACCTGTGCGAGAGCAGTCGAAAAGTACATGTAGCCTCTTTCCACAGTCAAGTGCACTTGCCATCAAACAATGCAAATTGTCGATTGGACATGAGGATATGGATAGAGCTTGCACTGGTCTCTTTTGTTACACACTATAAGGACACCCAAATGGGGTCAGCGAAAGTCAAAATCTAGTGAGCTTGGCCTTGATTGCTACGTACGTCTTCATACCAGTTTTATAGCAAAACAAGCACACTACTACTGTAAAAGTGGATATTTTTACGCAACTAATTTTTCGCGCTCAGCGGGGTAAGAAGAGTTTCGAGTGTTTTTAATAACGTGGAATCAAGACATAAACTACTGGAATATAAGGCAAACAAAAATATTTGTGTGCTTTTATTTTCGCGATAGTTTCTGGTTGCGCGAAATGGACCAAAATTTCAACACCGCGAAAATGGCGAAAATTTCCACTTTTACAGTACATCGGGAAAGCGTAAATTAGACGAAAGTATGCTGTATAATGCACACAGTTTTGATACAGAAAAAGAACAGATACAGGTAGAAGTAGCTCTTATCTTTTGATCAAAGCCATTTTTCTGTTCAGCATAACACAGATGAATATGAATTTAGGCCACAAATCTAAATACTCTTGTCTAACTTTTGGGAACCATACCAGGTTTCCATGACAAAATTTGACACAATTGGTCGATGCCATTCTTTCACCCAAGTCTTCTTCTCTTTTTGAATATCCAAATGCAAATGCCAGTGGTTTCAATGTAGTTGCTAATTGATCATCAAGCAATCCATTGCCATGCAATTCAAAAAGAGCATTAACTCTGCAAGATTAAAAGTGCTAGTATTGTAATTCTCTATTAGCTGTAACATGACAACATTTGAGCATCAATCCGTTTTGTCTCTTGATTTGATATAATGTTGTTTTGGAAGGGAGACAGATGTTTACGATATCAGAGGGAAGATGTTGATAGCAACATGATAATATTCAAAATCTTATTTCATATTCCTGACAGGACGATTTGCCTTCTTGGATGAGATGAATGATGAGGAGGAAGAGGAGAAAAAGAAGAAAGAAGAGGAGGAGGAGAAAGAGAGGGTGAGGAAGGAGAAGGAAGCAAAGGAAGCAGAGGCCCGAAGGAAGAGGGAAGAGATTGTGGAGGAAGAAGAGTCATTACAGGAGGGACCAGTAGATGCTGTAGCAGCTGAAGGTATTGTAACAACTCTTTCATATTCTTCAAAGTTTTATTCTCACACATTTGGGAATCCAACAATAAGCAAAAAAAAAATATTGTGACGTAACAGATCCTGCATTGTGCTGCAATTTTTTACCAGATTCACTTTGCTTTTCTTGTACGGCAATCAAGCTATGGAATGTGTGATAGGCTGGTGTGTGTTTTAATACAGCGTTTGTGCCATGCAATCTAAACAGCTTCAGCCACAAACGATTCACACGCACTCATATTAACACAACGATTGTTAAATGACACTTCATGCTGCTGTGCTGTGCAGAATATGGCCGTATTGATATTCATAGGATTGATAGTGCAGAGAAGGGCCATATTGACATTTATGTTTGCAATCATTTCATGTGATGTCTAGTAATGAAAAAGCTGAAATAATCCACTATTGGTTTCCTTTTTTGTAGGCACTAATGACAGTACTTTGTAAAAGAAAAATGAAATACAAAAGAAAAGTATTAAACTGGGATAGTAGAGTTGTCTGCTGCTTGTCAGCCATGAAATTTAACATCTCATTGATATTTTTAAATCTATCATTTATGGAAGTATGTGTATCTTTCTGTGAAAATATTGCCATTTTTGGTACTGCATATAATGGAGACCAACATTGGATCAGACAACATTAAACCATGGAGTCAACTAGAAGTGATGGCAAGATACCAAACTTTGAATGGTAGTTCAACATAAAACAAACTCATTTAAATGTAGTAAACAATACAAAAGAAAAGAAATGATTACAATTGTCATTCTTTCTGTGTTACAAATATTTTTTATTGTTCTTTTGTTTGTGTAGACCAACCTACAGAAGAGAAAGAGGAAAAGAAAATGAGCAGAAAGGAAATGAAGAAAAAGAAGAAACGGGTAAGAATTCACACTCCCCTTTATTCTCCCTCATTCTGGCTCTCTCTGTTTTGGTTGCTGTGAAAAGAGTATGCAATGAACATTTGAAAACACTTCAAAATATGTGCATACTTTCATTTCACTTATTCCCTTTGTACAATCACAGTAAGATATCAGTGCTGTGTATTTTCAGCCACAGGTAGCACAAAATGTAAAGTCAAAATCCACCGAAAGTTATGCAAATTGATAGCATTGATTTGCTGATTCAAGTTTATACACAGAACGTTATGACACTCAGTAGTAGACTTTCAATCAACTACATGTAGTTACTGTAAAAGTGGAAATTTTCTCACATTTGGCACAACCAGAAACTGGTGCAAAAATTAAAGCATGCAAATGTTTTTGCATGCCATATGTTTCTATAGTTGATGTCTTGATTCTGCTTTATTAAAAAACAAGTGAAAGTCATATACTGGCTGAGCGCCAACGATTCCTCACACAAAAATATCCACTTTTATGATAGTTGGAATCATTCAGTAAGCATTAACTTCATTCACACTATCCAGCACAGTGACTGAATATGATGTGCTTAAATTGATTGGCTGTAATGTTGCAGGACATTGAATACTGTTGCCCTGTGCTAACACCATACATTTGATACCCCCCCAAGCTTTCTATCTACTACTATACCATGTGGTTAATGTGGTTGTAATGTTGTAGGACATTACATACCATAGCCCTGTCTCAGTACCATACATTGGGCCACCATGCAACCCAGCTGTTTATCTAATACTGTATACCATGTGGTTAAATTATATCCTAGGACCAAATGAGGCAACAGATGCTGGAGGATGGTGAGCTGTCCAACTTTGCCCTGTCTCAACAGGAGAGTAATATCAAAGGTGCTGCACTGGAAAATGCTACAGACATCAAGGTATACTTTCCTTTTCCAAAAAAATGAATGAGATAAAAAATGATACTATGCTTTCTGCCTGGTTCTTTCATTTCCATTGCCTTTTTATGCCTCCGCCACGAAGTGGTGCCGGAGGCATTATGTTTTCGGGTTGTCCGTCCGTCCGTCTGTACGTCCGTCCGCATTCGTTTACGCGATAACTTGAGTAATATTGACTGGAATTTTACCAAACTTGGTCCAAGTATAAAGTATGATGGGGCAATTACTTGATTAGATTTTGGGTGAAATCGGCCAAAGGTCAAAGGTCAAAGTCAAATCATTAAATTGTATTTGTTTACACGATAACTCAAGACTGGATTGAGTAAATTTCACCAAACTTTGTCGGAGGATGATGTATGATGGGACAATTACTTGATTAGTTTTTTAGTGAAATCGGACAGAGGTCAAAGGTCAAAGATCAAGGTCAAATCCTTAAATTTCATTTCATTTCATTTTTATTCCATTTCCGGCCAAAACATATAATATGACAATTTCATATAAACAAATTAAGCACTATGTAACTATTACATTTCCAAATGAAATTTAGATACACATCATTTGTTTACATGACTCAATAAACATACTAGTTGAAAAAATACATGGGCAAAATGTGACTGAATCATAAGAAAGAAAAGGTCGGAAATGGAGGGGACTGCTTAAAAGCCAAGCTTGTAGAATGCAGTCCCCTCGTGAGTCGTGAAAATTATAGTAATAATGCAACAAGACAATTTGACATAGTCCTCGGGAAACAGAAAATAAAACAAGTACGCACACAAAACGCACACACAGACAAAAACAAAGCTGCTCTCTTACATAGGCGTGGAAAGAATTAATAGGAGGTCAAAGGCCAGAGGGGGACAGGAAGACAGAGGAAGAGAGAGAAAAGGGCAAAGGAAGATTACAAATATAATAAGGCCCTTAGAGTCTAACGACTCTAAGGACTCTAACGACAGCTCTGATAATTTGACTTGTATTTTCACTCTATACCACCAAAATGTGATATCTTTCTGGAGCATATATATCTGTTGCACCTGGAGAATGAATTGTGGTAGTTTTTGAACCTTATCTCGAATCCTCTGCCTCATCTTGCCATATCCTTCAAACTTCCCGAACTGGGTGTCACTGGAGTTACTCCACTTCTAGTCCCACGAACTGGATATCTTGCTGGGCAATTTGTAAGTTGAACAGTACCAGTACCATTTCAGTGCATGTTCCACTTGCATACTCACCTTATTCGCTCAACCATGCCTTGAAGATCTTTGTATCTAAACAGACTTCGAATACTGTGCATACCAGAGTACTTACCTGAATAGCAGTGTCGATCTTTCAATGCATCTTTGATGAGGTGAGTGTCACTGAAAACACTAGGCCAAATGGCAGTCACAAGAACAACAAAGAACCTTGTGAAAGAACTCTTGACAGATGACGAAGTCTGGTCCACAATCAAGGAGGCAGTGACCGAGATAATCACAAAGAAACTATGTGAACTTAGTGATCGTCTGGAAAAGCAGGAGGGACTCATCATGGACCTGCAAACAAAAGTGGTGGAATCTGAGCAAGAAATTGCAGCATTGAAGACAAAGGAAGTGCAAAACAAAGATGCCATCTCAAATCTACACTCACAGTTGAATAACCTGGAGCAGTATTCTCGCCGGAATTGTCTCCGTATTCATGGTGTCCCAGAAAATGCACAGGAGAGGACGGACGACGTTGTTCTTCGCATCGCCAATAACAACCTGGGAATTGGCCTTCAACAAGGAGACATTGATCGATGTCATCGCATCAGTCGTCGCCACCCACCACCTGATGGTACTACACCCAAACCGCGTGCGATCATCGTCAAACTGGCATCGTATCGTCATCGACAGGCCCTGCTGAGAAACAGAAAAAAACTAAAGGAACAAAAAAGCGGAATCAGCATATATGAGGATCTTACTGACACGAATCGTGCACTTCTCTGGGATGCCTTCGCTGAAATGAAAAGACCAAATACAAAGGTCCTGTCAGCTTGGACCATTGACGGCAGGATCACCATTTCCATGAGGGCATCAAATGGGAAAACAATCACAAAAAGAATCTACAGCAAGATTGACTTGCAAAAGCTCTGAAGATCCACCCAACATAATATGAAGTAATTGATAGATTGCCGATTCTATGTAAACCTGGTTCTGATGATTGATTTCTTATATATATGTTTGACAATATAAACGATCCGAACTTGTAAATACCACTTATATCTCACAAGTCTAGTGTCTAATGAAAAAATTGTATGGTGATTTCTCCAGGTGTTTCTTTGCTCTTGACTACAATCATAATACGATCTAGGTTTATACCATGTTAATTTTTGCGTTGTTTTTCTTTGTTTTTCCTCAATTTGCCAATAGTGTGATAGTTTTTTCAACCATTCTGTAGTTATGTTTGTATCTTTGTTGTTTCATTGTAATGTCCAGTAAGAATAATTACCGTCATTTTCAGCGTCTTGACAATGTTGATTTAAGTATTCTTAAGGATTATCTAACTCCTTCTGACTCTGAGGAGAATGTCTTCTCGCAGGGATATTTGACAATTGATGAATTTAATAAGTTTTTAGACAGTAATTTTGAATTCAAACAACGTCATGATAAGATATTTTGTGTACATGTAAATACCCGCAGTTTGTGTCATAACTATGATGAGGTTACATTGTTTTTAGACTCTTTATCTGCACAACCCTCTATTGTAGGCATAACTGAAACATGGTTTCATGAGAATATTCCATTGTCTTTGTATAATATTGATAATTATAAATTTGAGGAAAATCATAGAAAAACTAAGCGTGGAGGAGGAGTTGGTGTGTATGTATTAAATGATATAGAATGTAAAAGACGCGTTGATTTAGATGTAAACAACGATTTCATTGAAAGTATTTTTGTGGAAATTGAAAATTATAAGAGTTCGTCAATAGTTGGTGTTGTTTACCGACCTCCAAATCAAAGTACTGATGAGTTTCGTTTTTACTTATCTCATATTTTAGACGTTGTACATAACGAAAAGAAAATATTATATTTGATGGGTGATTTTAACATAAATTTGTTGAATGCCGGGAAAGTGCAAGATGTTAATGAATTTTTAGATATGTTGATGTTGTACTCCCTGTTCCCTTCAGTACAATGCCCCACGCGAATCACAAAACAAACTGCCACTCTTTTGGATAATGTACTTACAAATGACACTTGTGTTATTCATTCAGGAGCCCTTTTTACAGATATATCTGATCATTTACCCGTATTTTGTATTTCTGATAATAGCATCAAGTCCCAAAGCAAGACAATTTATGAAAAGCGGGATATCAATGAGACCACTATCACTCTGTGTGTACGTATGATGGAGAATGTGGAATGGTCACCTGACGCAAATGATGTTAATAGTATGTATAATGATTTTTTGATTAAGTTTTCAAATGTTTACAATTTTTGTTTTCCTAAAAGGGTGTGTTACAAAAAAGAACTTAAGAAAGGTAAACCATGGATAACATATGAAATTCGTAAATTGTGTAAAAGAAAGTGCCGTTTGTATAGATTATTTGTAAAGAATCCGAGTGAACATCATGAGACTGTGTATAAGAGATGTCGAAACAAAGTTACAAATATGATTAAACTTGCCAAAAAACAATATTATGTCGGACAGTTAAACAAATGTAATGGAAGTACAAAACAAACTTGGAATATTATAAATAAAGCAATGGGTAAAGAAAATAACACATTCAAGTGCAATGGAATATCAAAGAATTGTGAGAAAGTATCTGATAAGAAAGAAATATGTGATGTTATGAATAAGTACTTCGTTGATATTGGATATGATTTGAATTCAAAGTTTACACTAGATGTTACTGATAATTTTATGCAATATGTGAAAGTAAATGAATGCACTATTTATTTTAACCCTGTTACTGAGAAAGAAATTATAGACATAGTCTGTAACTTAAAATCAATTACCAGTGCCGGATATGATGATATTCACATAAAAGTTGTAAAGAGAGTTATACATGTGATAGCAAAACGTTTGAGATTGATATTTAATAAGTGTCTTGAATTTGGTATTTTCCCAGAAAATATGAAAATTGCTAGGGTGATTCCTGTGTATAAAAGTGGAAGCCCGGAACTCGTTTCTAATTATCGGCCAATTTCAGTCTTGCCAGTATTTTCAAAAATATTAGAAAAGTGTATATACAATCGTCTTTTTAATTTTCTTACACAGTGCAATATAATACACGAAAATCAATATGGTTTTAGGCCGGGGCACTCCACATCATCTGCAATGGTGAATTTTGTGCATGAAGTTGTAACTGCGATTGAGAATAAAGAATATATGATTGGTGTATTTCTTGATTTAAGTAAGGCGTTCGACACGCTTGATCATAGTATATTGGTACATAAATTATATGCATATGGAATTAGAGGATTACCATTACAATTACTTAAGAGTTATTTGTGTGAACGTAAACAATATGTAAGCATCTGTAATGATAAATCATTTAATTTAGGCATAAGATGTGGAGTGCCCCAGGGCTCTATTTTGGGACCTTTACTATTTTTGTTATGTATCAATGACATTTTTAATGTTTCTGAAACTTTAAAGCTTATTCTTTTTGCCGATGATACGAGCATATTTTTTTCACACAAGAATATTTTAGAGTTACAAATTATTTTGAATCAAGAACTTACTCTGATGACAAAGTGGTTTTATTCAAATAAACTTACAATTAATGTTCAAAAAACTAATTATATGTTATTCACCAAGAGAAAATGTAATATTGATAATTTTTCTGTCAATATCTGTGCCTCTCAGGTAAAACGTGTGTCGGCTTTGAAGTTTTTAGGATTAATACTTGATGAAAATGTTACCTGGAATGCTCATGTAAATAATGTTTGTAATGTGTTGGCAAAGAATATTGGTGTTATGTATAAATTAAAGTCAATGCCTAAAGTGTTTTTAAAAATGATTTATAATTCAATTGTTTTACCACATTTGTCATACGGGATCATAATTTGGGGCAATGCATCAAAAACCCAGTTGAACAGAGTTTGTGTCTTGCAAAAACATGCAATACGTATTGTACACCATGCTTCATATCTTGCCCATTCAAAACCAATCTTTCATTTGTATAAGATGCTGCAATTCTATGATATTTATCTTTTACAGTTGGGTATTTTTATGTATCTATGTTACAAAAAGTTACTTCCAGAATCCCTTTTAGATTATTTTTCGCTGAACAGCACTATTCATAATTACGGCACAAGAAATTCTGCAAACTATCATTTATATCACATGCGCACCTCATTTTTTAAAAATTCAGTTATATATCAGGGTCCTCATATATGGTATTCTATCCCTAGAGAAATTAAAGCATCACAATCTATAAATAGTTTCAAAATTAAATATAAACACTTTTTACTGGAAGATTACAAACGTAGTTAATTCAAGGCGTATTTTTATTTTTGTTGTTGCTGTTTTTCTGTGTTGTTATCGTCCATATCTCCGTAGTTTTCTTTTGTAATGATTGCATTGTTTTGACTTGTCCCGTTTTGTCAACTTAACTGTCATTTCTTTTCCTTAAATCTGTCTAAGGTATATGTATGTTACAGTACAATGGGTCAGCTACTCACAAGGGCTTTTCCTTTCTTGCTGCTTCCCCCACCAATGGCATTGTCTTTGTATGTAGTCATACCGCCACATTATTTCTAATTGTATGTCCTATGTCTTATGAATTTTTCTCTTTTGTATCTCATTTTGTACATTCATGTTTTTATTGTTTGCTCTGTATATTTTTAATGCTTGGTGCAAAATAAACTAAACTGAAACTGAAACTGGAAGAAGAGTTCAAGGGTCAATGCCAGGGCACGTGAGACTTTGGTCTTACCAAGAAGTGGACTATTTATAAGTAATATATATAACAGTTATGAAATAGATTAAACAAAGTAAAGACATTAACAGCAAAGAAATCAGTTAGCAAAGAAATCAGTTAGCAAGTAAAAATCCTCAATTCCCCAAATACATGTATGTGTAACTACACTCTTAGACAATTATAGCAAACCCAGTTCAAGGAAAGTGAACATTCAAGATATTTCTGACAAACCTGTCATTTCAGTATTTTGCCAGTTATGTGAAACTGTCATCACACATTGTGAAGACATTGTATTATACACCTATTGGGAGAATCATGCATTATGGCGGAGGCATCAGTCGCCATAGCGACATTTCTAGTTTCTCTTCCATTAGACTGAGAACATGTCTTGTCTTTTAAAAAAAAGTATTTTGTTTCTCTCTGCCTTTTTGTTTTAAGTACTCTACATTTGGTACCACTTTTTGTGTTTGTTTGTTTGTTTTTGGTTTGCATAAAATCCAAAACTTTTGTCTTGCATAAAATCCAAAACATTTGTCTGACATATAAAAGTTCAGCATACATGAATTTTGTCATTGTTGTGCACAAACAATATGATTAACTCATCTCAGTTTGTCATTGTATGTCCTGTGTGATGTTTGTATTTCTATGACCTGTTAATTTGTCTGGTAGTATATGTGTAGTTGATTTGGCTTAACATAGCTGCTAAAGGGAATATTTCTCCTGTAAAGAGTACTGCCATTTCCTGTGTTGCCATTAAAACAAATATTCTAGCTTGATTTCCAGGTACTGTGAAAATGGAAAATTTTAATGCACTTCTCACAACACGAAATTAGCATGAAAATAAAAGGTAAAAAGCCGATAAGTATATTTGCTTTTCATATGTAACATCATTACAGCTCTTAAAATTTTGTGCAATTAGAAACATGCAAATTTATTTTACGCTGCTGATCGAGAAAAAAATTACCAGGTACTCACAAAAATATTTTTTACTTTTACAGTCTATAAATTGAAAGAGTAGTTGTCAGAAGGTTTTAAGAAAAGATGAGAAAATTGATATTTTCTTTTTGTCTTCTCAAAATTCATGAAGGTCGACAAGTTCTCAATTTCTGCTGCTGGCAAGGAGCTCTTTGTTAATGCCTCTTTGACCGTAGCTCAGGGACGCCGGTATGGTCTGGTCGGACCTAATGGGTGAGTTTTCCAATGGCTAAAAGTGAGGAAGAGAATGTTACAAACTAGTAAATGAGAAGTTATTAATATGATTGGAAAGATTATTAATATACTCTGCAGTATTGTATTTGATGAAATGGTGATATGTATAGAGAAAAATTGCTGTAATGTATTCATTTATATTTCAGTTATTTCAGTGCTGAGTAGTGGTTGTGGCCCAAGATCTGAATATTTTACTTGCAAGGTATATTTGTTGCTTTTTCTGTTCCTTCACAATGTGATTTCATCTGAAGAAAATCCTTTGTTTATTTCAGAATGGGGAAGACCACCCTTCTTTCACATATATCAAGCAGAAAGCTGGCCATTCCACCAAACATTGATGTCCTACTGTGTGAGCAAGGTGGGTCCTGAGTTTAGTTGTAAAGGTGGTATTGCCTAGAGGTGTTCCTTTCCAATATTAATCACAGTGTTATTCTCAGCATATGCATCATAGTAACGATTGGAAGGTCATGGAAAGGAGGTTGACAGAAATCACACTATTTTGTGTCATGCATGATTTATCACTTGCGTAGTTTTGTACAGCTATTTCTCTGATCACCATGAAATAGATGCATATTTTCAGAGTATGTATGAAGTTAAGTTTGCATGATAATGGTTATGAATGTGTTTGTGTATTTATGTTTATTATATAATTATAACTTTCTCTTCATGAGTACTAGGAAATGCCTCTCAAACCGAGTCCACCATATGAATAAGATATGCTCTGATGTAAGGACAGAATTTCACTTTGATGATTTGACCTACCTGTTGAATATTGATTCTGATCATGAGATGCAACTTAGGTTTTATGCATGCAAGTGATATTGTTAAGCTTATTGTGTGTAATGCAAGTTTGACAGTGGTAACTCAGTTCTCTTACTCTCTTTCTTTGCTGGATAATTCTTCAGAGGTGAAAGCTGATACTACTCCTGCCTTCTTGGCTGTACTGAATGCTGATAAGAAGAGGTTAGCTTTGCTGAAAGAGGTGAGGCATCATGCTAGCCAAGAGTCCTTAACTTGTACACCCCAAAGATCCATTCCCATAGCTTTACAAATTAGGTGAAGTTTCAAGAAATGAGCAGAAGAATGGACCAGTAGTTGATTTAACCCATTGAGGATGGGCTTATTTTGCTACAACACACATTTCCTGTAGACACCTGCCCAAGTATACTCGAGACTCGTCCTCAACGGAGTGAGATCACCCTAGGCATTTGACATGTATAAAGCTAAAAATTCAAACTGTTGTTCTTTCTTTTGTCTACCTTCCACGGTATTTCCTTCAGTTCATTATTTAGAAGCTAAATTCTTGGTAGTCATACATAAAGATTGACAATTTAAGATATGCCATTCAGTTGTTTTCAATTAACAAGGCTTTAATTTTAGTTTTTGTCTTCTTTGCTTTCCCCATCTCATGCTATACAATTTTGCTATTTTCTTCCTTAGTCTTGAAAATATATTCTTTGTTTGCTGTTGACATGTGTTTTTTTTTACAGTGTTGTATTCTTACAGATATGTTCTTTACATGGGCAAGAAAAAGATATTTAAAAAAAATTGCCATGTTGTTGTTGTGACCATTTGTGATTTGTTAGATATATGAATTCATATATTGCTATTTAGTTTGAGTTATATTGAGTACATTATGCCATATTATAGAATTCACTCACAGCCATATACACCTTTTAACTTTGCAGGAGAAAGAACTACTAGAGGAGAGTGAGAGAGGTGATAACTCCCGATCAGAGCGACTCAAGGAGGTGAGACAGAATTTACATTTTACAGCCATCTCTCATTCCATCTCAGTAGGCCAACACAGTATGGAGTCTTCTCAAATATGTGTACTGCATCGATGGAAATGTATTAGTTGTTAAGACAGTTTAAAGGGAATTATATAGACACCCCAAAACCACCAGCACACAAACACCCAAACACCACTAGCGATTCCAGTGATGGTCTCATGTTTGTCAGATACTGATGAAATTATCAGTTCCCCCATCCTTGAAAATCATATCGACTAGAATGGCTAACACTCGCTTGATGCAGTAACACACACACACACTGTCACACACACAAACAATTATGAAATGTTTCTAACCTCAAACATGTATGCTTCTTGACAAGACGTCATTATAATCTTGGTTGAATGCAGGGGATATGATGGTTGTTTGACTGAAAATTCCTGCAGAGAGGAAAAGAGTTTATAATTACAAATATCTGCTGTGGGATATTGCATTTTATCCCTGATAGAGGTCTTCCATCACTTGTGGCTGGCATACATGTAATTACCTAGTGGCAATCACCTGATGAAGTTATGTTTTTCCTGGTGTATGTTTGTTTGTTGAAAGCAATATAACTCAATATGTTATGAACATATTGTAATAAAATTTATCATGTGTTGTGGTAAAAGCTGAGGTGATTTGTTTTGGGGAGTGATCTAGATTGTGACCAGAATCCAGTTTGTTTGTTTGTTTGTTTGTTTGTTTGTTTGTCTGTTAAGATGCATACACAATTCTATATCTGACCCTATGACCTGTGTGGAGGCTTGTGCTCTTGGAGTGCTATAGTTTAGAGAAACATGTTTTACAAAATGTTCTCTGTCATTGATAGTTTACAGGCCTAAACTGTGCATTCAGTGTGGATTTTTCCCCTGCAAGCCAGAAACACTAGAACAGTAGTACCTTTCAGTGTGATTTCTCAGTCCAGTATATGTTGAAAGATATTTGGTTCAGACCAGGGAATATCAGTCAGAGTTTAACAAATGTAATGTCTGTTCATTCTGTTGGCAATGTATCATCACTTTTGATATAATTTGTAGTCAAGATCAAGCTCATTTCCCTTGTTCACTAACCATGACTGCATGACCTTTGACCTTCTCTATCTTTTCTCTTCTCACCAAGGTGTATGAAGAGATGGAGGTGATTGGAGTAGCTTCAGCTGAAGCTCGTGTAAGGAGAATCTTAGCGGTAAGTCTCCTCTTAGATGGCACACAAGTCTTGAGCACTCTGCAGATGGCATGTAGATACAATCAGACATTTCATTTTGTTCATAGCATCACAGTCTAATTTGATATACTGTATATTAGGATTGAAATGTACTTGATATCATAATTTTGGTCTGTAATTAATGGTCATTGCATTGATTAAATCAACTTTCCTAGTGTGTAGAAGACCTGTTGCAACTTAAACATAGATCAAACCTGATACAGAAATGACTTTACTCTTGGTACAGAGATTCAGTCAAATTCTATGTAGTCTGGATCTAAGACTAGATACATGTAGCTCTTACAAAAGATGCAGGAGATTCAGGGTGAGGCAGTGAATATTATTTGCTCCAACCAAGGCATGACAGTGAGATGGAGACATGGAGGGAGACAAATCAGACTTTGATCAAGAATGCCATTCATTCTCTGTCAATCTCAAACTTGCCTTTTTCTCACTTGATTGTAATGTATGTTTTCTAATGCCATGAAAAGGGTCTGCAATTCACACCAGACATGCAGATGAAGGCAACACAGGACTTTTCAGGAGGATGGAGAATGCGTGTGTCTCTAGCGAGGTGAGAGTTTGATGATATCAGTAGGTGTGAACACACATACTGAAGAGTGTGGTCCTTATAAAACTACGCAGTTCTAGCATGGCAAAAAAAGAAAACAGACATGAGTATGAGTAAACCAGTTTGAACAGATCTACAGAAATAGGTGCCTTTCTCATTTGACTGTCTCTGTCAGCAGTTTTATATATAATCCATGAAACACTTTGTTCTTAACCCTAACCAGGCCCAAGGGGGGGGGGGGGGGGGGGGGGGGGGGGCTCTATTATCTACCTAAACACACTGGCCCAGTTAGGCTTAAGTGTTGAGAAGAAGGTATTGTAGCATGTTGGAGCAAACAGGAACTTTGATGAATTGAAATCGACAACCCTAATAATCCTAAAATTGGCCCCATATTTAGGGTGAAGGTGAGAATATACTTTCTCCTGCCCATCACAAAGACACACATGCCCCAAAGACTTAAGTTCATTTCAGTATGTTACATGAAGTCATGTGACAAGAAAGAATTCATGAGGAAATATTAGGGTATTTTGAGAGCAGTAGTTGTTTTTTAGAGATTCTTATAATACTGTTAAAAGAAAATTGCGGAACATATTTGCTGTACTGTATGATACAGTGGTGGTACAGTCAGTCATTATTGTAATTAATGAAATGAGGAATCCATGTGTTGAGCCTAAACCCGTTGAGGATGGTTTGATTTTGCTACAGCATGCATTTTCCATAGACACTTGCCCAAGTATGCTCAGGACTCGTCCTCCATGGGTTAAGCCAAAGGTGGTAACACTAAAGCAGATCAGACAATCACAGAAAGCTTTCTGTAGAAGTCAATGACTTCATGTTGTTTTTATGCTTTCATTTCTCTGCCGTAGAGCACTGTTCATGGAACCAACTCTCCTCCTGCTAGATGAACCCACGAATCATTTAGACCTCAATGCTGTCATCTGGCTCAACAAGTAAGTAAAAAAGTTTTTCTTTTGATTGCTGAAGGCAGCACCCTGTCACTTTGAAGGAATGTTTGCCCTGACAAACGAGTTTTCAGTGAATGCAGTGAAACAGAAGTAGCACCTTGGTGAAAGTATGAGGGAAATTGAGATGTTTGTTGCAAAGCATGTTTACTGCTGGAATGTCTTACTGTCAATCAACATGGTGCCCTTTGACTATTTCAAACTAGTCATACTATCACAAAAATTGTTTGAAGGTTTGCATATTCTCACTGTGTTCATTTTAATAACATTTTCCTAATTACTCTACTCAAGATATATTTAGGACCATAGTGATTTAGGGCCATAGTGATTTTGATTGCTTTTATCCAACCTGGCAACTTAGGGAGGTGCACCAGAGAAATCCTGACATCTTGTATCCTTATATTTTGCTTGATATGTTTGTTTATCTGTTATCACTAGCATTGTCTCGCAAATGCCAAATGAATAGTAATGATAATAATTCGTCACTGTTCAGGCAGCTAGGCGAGTCGTTAAATAAATGAAAAATGAAAATATTGGAGTTCCTCTATGCATAAAACAACCAATGAGTATGCTGAAGGGAAATCATACCTTCATGTGGATTTGATGCTTTGATCACCTACAAAAGGCCACATTCCATGATAAATCCTCACTCACTCAAGCTGAGCCCTATCAAAAGCAAAATATTTGCCTTCTTTATGCTGTCAGTGTGTTGTAAAAATTCACCCAATTTTGGAACATTGGAGTATATTTAATTGTAGGTCTTCATTGATCTAACTTTGCAGTGATTCTTCAATCTAAAGATGTGACTGTTCATCGCCTGTACCTAAAGAGAACATGTTTTGAAGAAAGTCAACAAATTGGCTGACACTGTCGAAGCAGAGTAAAAAATTCAACCAAGTGGATGAAGGGCTGTTTGTTAAAAGTTTGGATTTTTATCAATCAAAACCGAATGCACTCATTACTGTCAAAATATCAAAAAGACAAGATTTTGGCAATTTGATCCTAACTAGTTTGGCATCCACATGTGTTTGTCAATACAGCTACCTTCAGTCATGGAAAAAGACTCTTCTCATAGTCTCCCACGACCAGCAGTTTCTTGATGACGTATGCACAGATATCATCCATCTTGGTGAGTAGAAAACAGCTGCTGTTTTAATATCTTAATACTTTTAAGAGGTGAAGATGACAATTCATTTATACAAAATTTCAGACTGAGTAAAAAGTAATAATGGTCAAATTTTTAGATTTTTGACAACCATTTACCATTTTTGCCAATACGTGTATATCCATATTCCTGTGTATTTGTTTGCATAGCATACAATGTGAAAGTTAATGTTCCATACTACATGTAATTGTAATTCTGAATTCTTATACTATAATGTTTATATTCATAAGGGAAGTATGAGAAATGGTTTCTGTCAATAATGACCTGTAGTAAAGTGATACTCTTGTTTGCTGTCTATATTCTGTTTCAGTGAAAAATGAAGTATGAAAAACATCCCAGTTTTTTTCCAGCTTTGGTAATAATGACCATGATGATGAATTATTTGTAGTGTGTTGATTCTTTAATATCAAATTTGACACACATAGCTGAGGATGTAGAAAATTAGGATGACACCTATGCATACATCTTGACATGCCACAACAAAGTTCAAATAAACAAATAGAACTATCTGTTCCATGCCCTGCCAAATGTTCTTCGATGGAGTGCTGTACAGAAAGGCTGTGAGGACAAGATACCAGTGCACTGCTCATAGCTGATGAGACATGGAGAATAGATTAATGAATGTGAACACTCATCTGATATTTTATTATTTACCTCTTTCTTGTTATCACCATCCCTACAGATATGCAGAAGTTATTCTACTACAAGGGAAATTACAGTGAGTATTGTGTTGATTTTATGTTGACATCTGGGTGTTTCACTCACCACACAATACACAATACTCCCTGATATCGCACTAATGTGTTGCAGGCCTCGAAATAGGATTTTGGAGGGGCAAGGCCATTTAGAAAAGGGCACTTTTTCCAAGAGGCCAGTGCACTTAGGTCAGTCTGAGGGGCACCAAGGCCACATTGGAAAGGGCATGTTGGGTGTTTATGAAAAAAGAAAGAAGAAAAAAAACAAGAAAAACAAACAAACACACACACACACACACACAAAGTGCAACACACAACAAAAACCTCTTCCCGACAGCTGTAACACATTCCCATTTCCACGTTTCTATCAGGTGAAACGACATTTTCTAAAACAGGAATAAAACAACAGTAGGTATTGATTGAAACTCGACACCCTTTCAGGCCAGCCAGGCCAGGCTACCGTGTAACTTCAAAGCACATTCCGACAGCTGGCTGGCAAAACCACATGGCAAAGGAATTTGCGCGCGTGTGTGAATTGCTGGATGGAGGGCCTGGGGCTTCAACTTGGGTTAAATCTTTACTCAGTAATCAAACATTCTTTCCCTGTTCATCTGCAACACCCCAGACAGTTCATGACCTCCAAGAATGCGCCAGTACGCGCGATTTCTTCTGTTGATTGGTCTCTCTCTCTCCATCCCTCCCCATTCCCCAGTCTGGCACCTTGGCATCGTGGGATTTTTCTTTTTGCTCGGTGAAGTTGGTGTTCACTCTTTACTCTATTATATGCGCTGCCTAGCTAGTATTCTCTATGGCCGCTGCGCTGCGGAGGCAGTCGGGACGGTAAAAGCTGGTTGGGCGTACATGTACGTACACGTCGTCTCGTATCTCGGAAAGATACTTTGAGTTTGAATCAGATATATTGGGACGCGAGTGAACTGAAGGTATGATATTTGAGATCAGGAAAGTTGTTCAAGCTTATTAAAGTGTAGACTTTGAGAAAGGGCATATTATACGTCATAAAGAATAACTTTCATTCCTGTAAAAGGGCACCACGGCCCCAAGAAAAAGGGCACTTTTTTTTTGGGCCGTAACTTTGATCAAAAAACAAAGGGCATTGCGGCCAACGAGAGGGGCACCGACGGCCATGGCTGTCGGTGGCCATCGGTTAATTCGAGGCCTGGTGTTGTTCATGAAGAACTAGAGAGCAAATATCATTCTCTGACAACTATTCCCATTTGATGAGATCATTCTTATTCTTAGAAAAGTGGAAGCTTTGTTCAGCCATGAGTTTTCTTTTGGGGGAACATCTGTTAGCAGGGAATGGAAATTCCTATCTTGTTTTCATTGCCATTTATCTGTTTGTTTCACCAGGCAGGTATGAGATACAGGTGTAGTTATTGTTCATGGAAAGCTAAGTGAATATTGACTCAAAAATTACAGGGCGTAGTATGTGTTTATCATATAAGGTAAAGTTTATTTGAATCCCTTTTTCATCCATTAGTTACTCAAGTCACATGGAGCAGACTTATGAATAAAAAGGTCTGATGAATCATTTACACTGTTGTCAAGTGGATCTCATGGAAGCTCCAGGCAGTATTGACTCTAAGAGTACACACAGTCAATCAACATTCAATGACATTGCAATTCATTATTTCCAAGCAGAAGAAACATTTCTGCAACCATTTGTGTACCTTGTAATAACAACAGCACATAACAGTAGTTTCAAAGTAATTTGAGAAATTTTGAAGTGCAGTGTAGGTGACTGATGAATATGGATTACTATGATTATGATACTACATGTGGGATGGTTATAAAGATAGTCTCTGATGTGTGCAGTCTTACTCTATACACTTGTACATCGGGTATACTTCTAGGTTTGCTACAGCTCCTCTGCAGTTTGTATTTATCCATTTCTCTCTGTCTTTTGTGTCTACTTTGCAGATACATTCAAGAAAATGCTTGGCCAGAAAAGGAAGGAGCAGCTAAAGGAGTATGAGAAACAGGTGCAGTATTTCATATTATTTACCTCATTCGAAGAATCCTCGATTCTGATTCATCCAAGTTGCAGTAAATTGTTTTGGCTACTGTAAAAGTGGAAATTTTCGCGGTGTGGAAATGAAATTTGCATGCATTTCACGTAACCAGACGCTAGCACGAAAATAAAAGCACATGAATATTTTTGCATGCCATACTCGATGTATGTTCCAGTATTTCATATCCTGATTCCGCGGAATTAAAAACATGCGAAATCCATCTTACCCGGCCAAGTGCAAAAAATTACTCGCGCGAAAATATCCACTTTTACAGTATTCTGCCCTGCAGTCAGTGGTTTTTCAAGATGCATGTATCTATATTTGCACATTTTTGCTCATTGTAAATTGTGCTTGTATCTATATTTGTGCATTGTAAAATGATACTTTATCATTCTGCTCTCTCTGACCGGTACCAAGACAACTTCATTTCAATGCCTTAATTTAGCATAAATATCATTCTGAAAATTAAGTGGGATGTGGCATTTTAAACAAATATCTACTGCTTTCTTTGGGGTCATGGTTAAAACTATTTCCTCTCTGGCCAGAGTTTGAACCATGTCCCTCAAAGCACTCAATATTTGTATACTACTGGTTGAATGTACATATAGCATTTTTTTTTTTTTAATTCATGAATATGCATGATTTCTTCTAGTTTCTCTACCTTGCATTCATATTGTATATACAATGTAATTTATTGTTTTTTTGTTTGCCTTACAGGAGAAGAGGATAAAGAGCTTAAAGAGTCAAGGCAAATCAAAGAAAGCTGCAGTAAGTCTCTTTTACCTCTTACAATATTCAAGTACAATACACTTTGATAACTACTCACTTAAAGGGTATGAGTATGTTTTCTATTTCTTCTGATTTTATGTAGAGTTTTTTATGCCTCCGCCACGAATTATGTTTTTGGGTTGTCCGTCCTTCCGTCCGTCTGTCCTTCCGTCCGTCCTTCCGTTTGTCTGTCCTTCCGTCCGTCCTTCCGTTCGTAATCAATTTTGTAGATAGCGTAACTAAAAAATGGTTTGAGGTATCCTAATGACACATGGCATGTGTGTGTATGAGTGGGTGAAGTTGTGCCTATCAACTTTTGGGTGCACATGCTCAAGGTCAAAGGTAAAAAGGTCAAGGTCAAATGCCATAAATCTCACTATTTCCTCCTTATCTATGCAATGCCTTAAGGTATTTTCTTGAAACTTAGTGTATACATGTACTACCAAATTAAGATTCTCTAGAGAGAGTTTGGGATCATGAGGTCAAAGGTCAAGTGAAAATGGTAATATTTAACTTTTTTTCTCCATATCTCACAAATATTTCAAGGTATCTTCATGGAACTTAGTACATATGCATGTGATGCATCACGCGTTACCCCAGGTTACCGTAGTACCCCGGGTTACCGCGTTGTGTAGCACCACCTCACGTCCACTCCAGGACAGCCGCAGAGAAATGCATGCACTGTGTGTGCGTGTACATAGTCACTCCCATGCCACTGCATGTCGTACGATGCATGCATGGCACGCTGTGCTAGCAATAGCGTGTGCTTCAGTGCACTGCAGTGTAGTGGCTAGCGCCGCTAGCTCCAGCACCAAAATAATTTCCACTTTTTGGCAACCCAGGGTACAACCTTTTTAAAAAAATAAATAATTCAACAAGATGTCTGATTTTCATTTGGTACCCCGGGATACCATTCATGTCATCATGTACTGACTGGCAGGAATCATCTAGGGAATTTAGGGGTCATGGGTTAAAGGTCAGGGTCAAAGGTCAAGGTCAACTTGTCAAAATGTTTCTATTTCTCTCTTTTCTATGCAATGCCTGCAGGAATTGTCTTGAAACTTAGTGTATGCTTGTATTACCCAACACATATTTTTCTTGGAAGTTTCTTACCAAAAGGTCAAAGGTCAAGTGAAAGTGCTAAATTTCACTTCTTTAAACTTATAAAAGGGTTGCAAGTCAGGTACAAATCCTCAAATCCTCAAATACCTGCACACTTAGACAATATAGCCATTCATCCAATTAAACCTAGTTCAAGGAAAGTGAACATTCAACACATTTGTAACAAACCTGTCAATTTAATATTTTGCCAATTATTTGAAAGTGTCATCAAGACATTGTACTATAGACCTATTAGGAGAACCATGCATTATGGCGGAGGCATACCATATGGCGACATTTTTAGTTTCCAAATTGCATGGTTGAATGCCATGCGTTAGCTTGAATACATGCATTAATGCAGTCAGAATGTTTTTCAAGAAAATGCCGCCAACTCTTCTCTATGTCTGATTTTCCATATTATATGTGAAGTGTTTCTAGTGGTATTCTATATCCTAAAAGAACACTAATGCAAAGTACCTACACATGGATGTAATTATCCATGTATGACCAACTATTGATTTTAGAAAAAGGAAGTATGGAGTCAATGAGACTGAAGCATTCAATTTGCAGACAAACAGAGGTGATTGGAATAAAAATTGCATTCAAGGAAGGAATGACATAAAAATTAGGGCTGATAGGAAAGAACAGTGTGAAATATAATGCATTGGAATTGTCAGGCCTAGAAGTGACTTTCTTGCGATGCATCCTTCCATTCAGAGAAAGGCAATTGATAAGATAGAAAGCTCACTCCAGGGCTATGGGTTTCAAATATCTGTCAATATGAATTCAAGAAAGTGGTCTTTTTTTATGGGGATAACCAGACTGACTTTTATTGTGCAAAAGAGTATTGATAAAGACATGAATGGCGTGACAATGGAAAAAAAGAAAGGTCTTATGCAGGGCTGCACACTAACCCATTCTTTCTACCGGTCCGACCTGTCCGTCGGACCAGCAGGTACCCAGTTTTTCCATTTTTTATTGGTCCATTTCTGAAAAAGTTACTGGTCCAACAGTGATTTTTACTGGTCCTGGACATTCGGACCAGTGCCAGTGTGCAGCCTTGTCTTATGAAATCAAACTAACAGTATTTTGTGTTATCATTTCATTGTCTGTTTGGATGAATGAGTAGGAGAAGGAGACACAGTCAGCTCAAAAGAAGAAGAATGAGAAAGGGAAGAGGAAAGGAGACCCTACAGAGGAAGACATGGAACCTCAGGAGCTGCTGAAAAGACCCAAGGAGTATGTGGTCAAGTTCACCTTTCCTGACCCTCCACCATTGAATCCTCCTATCCTGGGCATGTATGGTGAGTCCCAGTCAGCTACACCTCTCCCTTTTTCTCTTGTCAGTCTCTGCTCATACACAGTGTCTTTGATTCTGAATGAAAGATTTATTTTTATGAAACAATCATTTCATGTTTACCTCTTGTTGGAAAATCTTCAGCAGAAAGCCCCATTGGTGTTCAAAATATTTTATAAATTTCCTGTAATTGCCCTTTTAGTCTTTCAATCTATAATGAGAGAGAAACTTAATTTATTTGTCTCAGATATACATAATTAACGACTGCATGATATTTATAGACATCTGTGCAAAGTTTCCCTAAAAATTGCTCTATCTTGTAAAATAATTCAATGTTTGTTTTCCCCCTCAGGTACGGACTTTGGGTACCCTGGTCAGAAGAAACTCTTCATTAATTGTGATTTTGGTATCGATATGTCATCGAGAGGTAAGGAATTTCACTTTTTTATATGAATAGGATGTAAGATCAGTGACTTCATCATTTTCAAGCTGTGTAATAGAAAGCTTGTCAGCAGAAGACAGTCATCATTGAAAAAGTTACATGTTGCCATTACAACTGTACTTTGCAAAAATTCTAAATAAGTTAGAAATATAATATTATGCCACTTTTAGTATGCTTTTTCCTCTACTTTTCTGTCAACGTGTTGTTTAGAAGTCGTGAACAAACATTTTCTTATGAGTTTCTTCAAGAAGAACTTACTTCAAGTTATGACTGTGACTGGGTTGTTTGTTGGCATTTAAAGCCTTGACATAATGAAAGATATGGTTAGTATAGGGAAACAGTCTCCGTAAAAGAAACAAAAATCTTGTGTGTTGTCAAAAAGCCTCGTAGAAAACATTGTAGAACCGATAATGTGTAGGTAACCGTAGATTCAAACTTTAGGAAAGGTATTTAATTCACACTGTAATGAAGTGAGAGAAATGATCATATTCAGGTACCACTCTTAGTAGGGTTGTCTCACATACTTTCCTATGTTAGTAGCTTAGTGTGTTTTATCTCCTACTAATAGTCTGCAAAGTTCTTCTGTAATATTGTTCACGTATGATTTGTCCAACATATCCTGTAATATGTTTGGATTTTGTATTTGTTGCACAATGATTCAACCATACAGATATCAAAAAGATTATGTTTAAATACATTGTTGCTTTCAAGAACTATCTTTCATTAGATATCAATTAGTCAGAATTCCCTTGGACTTCATTTTGTAAAAGCTTTATTTGCCACTCAGAAATGTGTTTTTGTAAACTTTAATTCTGGGAATTTCCTGACGTTGATTTTTTCTCTGTCTGTTTTCAAGGGGGAAAAAAAAGACTTACTCATATGTTTTTGTTCCTTCTACATAGTTGCAATAGTGGGACCCAATGGAGTTGGGAAGAGTACATTCCTGAAATTGCTCCAAGGGGAGTTATCTCCTGTAAGTACATTTTAAAGCCTTCGCTTGGACAGTTTTCCCTCGTTCTTTTATTTGCATTGTGTCCAGCATTTAGGGACACAAATGTTTTGTCTTGTTTTGTTTTTGGAGTTTTGCATCAAGATTTAGGCACTACAAAGACCAGAGACAAACTTTAAAATGGATAAAATGTGTGCTAGATTTGGAGTTGACAATTTTAGCATCATTGCTACTAATGGTGATTGTCCCGAGGCTTAAGAAAGAATTCTCATCAGAATCATTATCAAGGTTTATTTGTTTTGTATCCTATAGTCGCTCAAGTGAGTAAGGACTATGAATTGATTCCTTGGTGTTTGATTGCATTCTCAAAAAATATATTTGTTTTTGTGCATATGCAAAAGTATGTGTTTTGTGAATGAGCATCCCAAGCAAAACATGCTGATTCATGATCATTAACTGAGAAGTTAACAAAGTTGTGGTTGACAGTTGCCCCTTTTAAGTATAAATCAACATATTTTCCTCTTGTGAAGTTGGTTGAATGCTCTCATTTTCATGTATATGGTCTTAATGATAAAGTGGAATGTGCCTTGACTGTCTACTGTTCAAGGTTTTGTTGGTAAAAGTGTTATCCCTTCCTCATATTGACCATGTAACAATCTCTTTATTGTGAACAATACAATGCTGCTCTAAGCAGATATATTACAAACAAAAAATTGTAAAGGAGGAAGGGTTAGTAGACCCAGTCTGGCGTCTGTTTATGGTTATGTAGAATAAAAGTTGTGAAATGCACTGCCGCTGTCCAAGTCGTACATGTGATGAATAATATTTTCATTTTATATTTTATATTTGTAACAGCTGAAAGGAGAAATCAGGAAAAACCACAGGTTACGGATAGGATCCTACAGTCAACATTCAGCTGACCAGCTAACAATGGATGTGAGCCCAGTGGAATATCTTCAGGTAAAAGAGACCTTAAGATTGGTATACCAGTATTACATCTAGTCAGTTCTTTCAAATTGCAGTTTAGATGAGCTGGTAGAACATTGAAAGGGTTGAAGGAGATTGCAAAATGTTATCTTTTCAGCGTGATTTGATGGCATGCAAGCCAAGTCTTGGAACATGATATTTCATATGAAGTGCTTTTCTTGGGAGGTATGCATTATATTCTTCAAACATCACAAAGGTATTCATGATCTTCCATATCGTGCTGTGATTATCATTTAATTAGACGCCCACCAAAGCCCTCAACTCACATCACAGCAGTCTATATCTCTCACTGGTACTTCTACACAGCATCGTGTTAATAAAGGCTCTGCCTCCTTTTACAGGCATGATGTTCTGTAAATTTAGATCTGATTTTCTGTTTTCTCCCTGGTCTATACACATTTTTCTATTTTCATGGATTAAAATAATCTGAAAATTTTGATTTGCATGTTTTGTTTTCTTTAACCTCAATATCATCCCTGTCTGGCAAGAAAGAAATGCAACATGAATTTTATTTTCAGTACATAAAGCCTTGCTCACATGACCGACTCTCCTCTTACATCCAGACCAAGTATAACTTACAGTACCAGGACTGCCGCAAGCTGCTGGGACGCTTTGGACTGGTCAGCCATGCCCACACCATCAAGACCAAGGACCTCTCAGGTGGTCAGAAGTCCAGGGTAGCCTTTGCTGACCTTTGCCAGAGCCAGCCTGACATTGTCATATTGGTTGGTTTGTTTGCTTGTATATCTTTGTTTATAATCTCCAGTACATTGTCGCAGAATGCTAAACCCTGCAGCTTCATCATATCAGTTCCCAAGTTGTTTGTTTGTACAATATTAGGTATGTCTTCAACAAGAATAGGAAAATGTGGTTTTGTAATGATTTGTTTTCTTGATATTTGGTTTATTATGCACACTTGAATTTGTCCATGTTTGATCCTGAATATGATTTTTTGCCTTTAAAATATACTGTGTATCAGTACAGTTTTTGATACATTTAATACATTTAATACATTTTCTGTGTCCTGTCATACATTACATTCTTTATACTCTGTATGTAGAAGTTTCCAATTTCATAAGTGTCCTTGAGGTCCCTTGTGCTGACTTCAGGTTTGAAATAATTCTTTGCTGAAAAAAACAACAACAACTGAGAAATGTCTCATTGACTAAGAAAGACATTGTTACTATGACAAAACAGCCAATCTTTGTATGTATTTCTGTGGTATATGTGATAATTGAGCATATGTTTGTGTTGCACAAAGTAATTTTATGTTATTGCTTACAGTGCCATTAAAGTGTAAAAAAGACTTTTCATTTCCCTATCTGGTTTAGACACTGTATTCTAATAAAAAGAAGAAGTTTTTATATAATGCTCTTGGCATATGCAGGGGGAAAAAAAGGAAATCTAACAAATTGAGTACTACAGTACTACAGTAGATTTGATTTGGATATACTGCTATCATGCCTTCTTGCTACAGGACGAACCAACAAACAACCTGGACATCGAGTCTATTGATGCTCTGGCTGATGCCATTAATCACTATGCTGGAGGTGAGCTTTAGTTCAAGTTATTTGAGGTGAACTGACATAGCTTTGTTGAGCCTCCTGTGTTTGTTTAATTAATAGACAGAATCTAGAATTGCATATTTGCAGTTTGAATATATGAAGACATTATAGTAGGGGATTTGTGGTAGCCCATTGTACTCAGTAATTTGATGTAAATGATCTGTAAAACTTGACTCAAATGAACTGTATTTGAACAAAGCATGACTTGGGCTTTGTATTTTGGTCGTGTCAGCAACATACATTAATAAAATTGCATTGAGAGTGTCTCAAGAAATGAAAGGAATGCCAGTCCCATAGAAGGGAGAGAGAATTTTCCATGTATACAGCTGTGGTAGGATGATGGAATTATCCTTTATCTAGTAAAATAACACTGAATGCCGGTTTGTCTGTTGCTAATTATATAATCTATGGATGGTGTCATGAATGACTGTTATCATTGTTTGATAGGTGTCATCATCGTCTCCCATGACGCCCGCCTCATCACCGAGACAGACTGCCAGCTCTGGGTCATTGAGGACCAAACCATCAATGAGATAGACGGCGGCTTTGATGACTACAAGCAAGAACTTCTGGAGGAGCTTGGAGAAACAATGAACAAGAAGGAGTGAGACAGAAAATAATTTCTGGAGACTTTGAGAGATTGTCATCTGAATTTAAACTGGTATGACCCAACGAAACTGACACTCAGTAGCTAGACCTTTTTCCTATGCAGCATCAGGCAAGTTCTGTCCTACAGTGAACCTTAAGTAACACCTTCATCAGAAGAGGTGAAGCTGTTGGAGGTAGAAGTATTTCTGACAGAATATTGTATTGTGCAAGCTGATGATATGACTGCTCAATGTTTGCATCACACAATCCTCCATCCACATATAAACCATTGACAGGCTGGCACATATACATCTCCCTGGTTAAAAACACTTGCCTTCAGCTGTTGCTATGAAGATAAAACATTGCAACCAGAAAGATTGGGTGAGTTTATGGAATCAGCTTGTTTTGCAGGTGATAAAGGGGGAAACACAGTTACAGTGGTTCCATGCCATTTATTACAAGTACCCAAACATACTTTTAATGAGTGAGCATCAAAAGCTAGTGCTGCAATATGCAAAGTCATATCCAATAGCTTCCTAACGGCGTACACATTATAGGTTAAGCCTGCAATGGCTTTATGTATCAAAAGAAGTGTCCTAATATGTGTTAAAACTGGCTTTCTCAAAAGAGCATGATATTGAACATCAACAGTCAAGAGCAGAGAACCACTTATATTATTGCATAAGAAAATATCATATTTATTGAAATGCAAGCTGTCTTCAGCTTGTTGAAATAGAAATTATGTAATATCAACGGTACATCTTGTCAGTTCAAACAAAGTTTAATACTGCTGTCAGTAAATACACATGATATTTACAGGCAGATGCAAATAGCTACTTATCATTGGCTTCATAATACTCTACATTAAAGTGATGGCAACTTCTATCAGTGAAGCAATATGGCAATATAAGAAGTGAAAAGGGTCATGTTTTCTCCGAATACATAATTATCAATATGCATAACAGTGGTCTAATAGACCAACAACCTCTGTATCCTAGAGAATCTTGTTACAATACCTGACTCAGAGTAAAACTGCAACAAGAGAAAAGTAACTGTCTTGTAGCATATGTCACTCATGTTTACAAGTTTACATTGTGGAGCCAGACATCTTATCAAAGTTTACCTCAATGAAGTTGTCTACATATCAGTGACATGTACCTGAAGATCTTTTGTTCACACTCTCTCACACAGTTGATGAAATTTGACTCTTGCCAGGGTAATTCCCTCTTTCAAGGCTCCTGTCTTAAATGCAGATTTAAGACATACGGGATACACACTAGAGTAGCAGAATGTCTGATTCACTGATTTTGTGAATATTTTGTTTAAGCATGGACCTGTCAGGGTTTACAAAGCATTTCAATTATCTGGGGCTGAACGTCCTCATGATTTTTTTTTCTTTTTTGATTTTGCTCAAATACTACATATGACATAACTCATATAGTTTTGTCATATAGAATGGCAAGCAATTTTTGAAATGTGCATTTTGTTGCTCTTTGTGAAAACTCTTCAGAATTTCCAAGGCAAGGGTGCTTTAGTATGCATGCTGTCAATTTTTGTAGGTCACTGCACTTCTTGTCGATTTAGTATACGATTAAAACGATTTTGGTAATATTAAGAGAAATGTGACAGAAGAACAGGAGACAAGTAAAAACTATTTGATTAAAAAAAAACAGAAAGAGACTGCATGATGATACAAAGTATCAATTGAAATTTTGCTCTATTTGTCTTGCATGCTGAACCTGCTCACCAAGTACCTACATGGACTTTTCAAGAATTTGGGGGAATACAGAAAAAAATGAATATATATTATGTGAATTCCTGTTTCATGCATGTTCATAAACTGCAAATCCTTATTTCAGGAAAATTATTGAATTTTTCTGAAATATTTCTGAGATTGTGAAATTGAGCTCACAGAAGTTCTTTTTGCACATTTTTGTTTCTGTGATATGACTTTTTTCCCTTGACGTTCTCAGGGAGACAAGCAAAAACTGTGTTATTGCTGAATAACATCGATATCAGCAATTTATCTAGATCAAATCCATTACCATGCAGGTCTTGAATAGTAAGCCCACATACATTGTGTAAAAATGTTTCGTACATCAGTCGACTGTGACACAACCATAGTGATGTAACTTAATAAATGCATCATAAACAGGAGAACAATTGATTTTTGTCAAGGATTTCTAATATGAAGTTTTGTTTTCACCGAGATTAGAGTGTGTGTAACTGTGATTGGCTATACAATGTATATATGAAATAAAAAACTGGCCCGTCAGGCATGAACATTATGCACACGTACACAAACATGAACATGCATACACACACAGACATTTGTACATGGGCAAGGGGCTAGCTTGAACCTGAACTGAACCTGAATTTTCTCTTGCTTTAACAAAAACTAATAATTCATCTACTTTAAATGATGTGCAAACATTTCTGTGCATCAAGGTGTAGTTGGATCTTTTGGGTATCACCTCATCAAATATTCCATCCTTTTGACTGTTTGTGGTACAGCACCAAGAGGTAATATGACACTGTATTTTCAGCTGTACCAGTCCCATCACTTCGGTCAATTTACTGAATTGGGCAAATCGAAGGCATTAATGTGGTAGATCCCTGTTGGCAATTAAAATGTGAAATCGTCCGTCAGGTAAATCTATGGCATGGACACAAATGGCTTCTTTGGCATTGCAATATTAACAGCAAACTTGCACGTGTATTGTTATAAATCAGTAACACTATAGGCTACAGTGGACTCCCATTATAACGAAGTCCTCGGGACTGGCAGTTTTCTTTTGTTATGTCAAAATTTCATTATAACTAAACAAATGAACAATAAAAATACATAGAGCCGATAATGTTGCAACCTGAATTCTTACATTGTTGTAATCGGAATGTTGTTATAACTGTGTTCATTATAGTGGGAGTGCACTATACAACTAGCAATAGTGTGTGTTGAGTATGTCTGATGTTGCTTCCATATGGTATAGTCCCTTTGCACAGTACTTCAACTCATTTTGAAAGCAAAGGGACCAAATTTTGCAAGAAAAAGCAGTTATTGCTTTGTGTGTCCACCCTATATAGACACTGTCATTGGACCTGCAAATGTTCCAGTATGATTCTTCAGCAGGATTTCCAGACGCATCCTTCAGGCTTTTTGGTACCCATAATTTGACCATGCACAGTCCAGAGATGGGAGTGAAAGTCAGTCTTCATCACTGGACCTCATCTCTTAACTTGACCTGTGTTACCAATGGCAATGGCTTCCTTGCTGACCGACTCCAGACAGACCTGTAGAGAGAAAAGCAAATGGGAGATTTGTCTGTATTAAAGTGTGTTTGTAGGATGGGATGTAGAGAGAGGCTGTGACAACCAAAGGAATGTTTGTCTGTAAGTGTGTTTGTAGGATGGGATGTAGAGAGAGGCTGTGACAACCAAAGGAATGTTTGTCTGTAAGTGTGTTTGTAGGATGGGATGTAGAGAGAGGCTGTGACAACCAAAGGGATGTTTGTCTGTAAGTGTGTTTGTAGGATGGGATGTAGAGAGAGGCTGTGACAACCAAAGGAATGTTTGTATGTAAGTGTGTTTGTAGGATGGGATGTAGAGAGAGGCTGTGACAACCAAAGGAATGTTTGTATGTAAGTGTGTTTGTAGGATGGGATGTAGAGAGAGGCTGTGACAACCAAAGGAATGTTTGTCTGTAAGTGTGTTTGTAGGATGGGATGTAGAGAGAGGTGGTGACAACCAAAGGAATGTTTGTCTGTAAGTGTGTTTGTAGGATGGGATGTAGAGAGAGGCTGTGACAACCAAAGGAATGTTTGTCTGTAAGTGTGTTTGTAGGATGGGATGTAGAGAGAGGCTGTGACAACCAAAGGAATGTTTGTCTGTAAGTGTGTTTGTAGGATGGGATGTAGAGAGAGGCTGTGACAACCAAAGGGATGTTTGTCTGTAAGTGTGTTTGTAGGATGGGATGTAGAGAGAGGCTGTGACAACCAAAGGAATGTTTGTATGTAAGTGTGTTTGTAGGATGGGATGTAGAGAGAGGCTGTGACAACCAAAGGAATGTTTGTCTGTAAGTGTGTTTGTAGGATGGGATGTAGAGAGAGGCTGTGACAACCAAAGGAATGTTTGTCTGTAAGTGTGTTTGTAGGATGGGATGTAGAGAGAGGTGGTGACAACCAAAGGAATGTTTGTCTGTAAGTGTGTTTGTAGGATGGGATGTAGAGAGAGGCTGTGACAACCAAAGGAATGTTTGTCTGTAAGTGTGTTTGTAGGATGGGATGTAGAGAGAGGCTGTGACAACCAAAGGAATGTTTGTCTGTAAGTGTGTTTGTAGGATGGGATGTAGAGAGAGGCTGTGACAACCAAAGGGATGTTTGTCTGTAAGTGTGTTTGTAGGATGGGATGTAGAGAGAGGCTGTGACAACCAAAGGAATGTTTGTATGTAAGTGTGTTTGTAGGATGGGATGTAGAGAGAGGCTGTGACAACCAAAGGAATGTTTGTATGTAAGTGTGTTTGTAGGATGGGATGTAGAGAGAGGCTGTGACAACCAAAGGAATGTTTGTATGTAAGTGTGTTTGTAGGATGGGATGTAGAGAGAGGTAGTGACAACCAAAGGAATGTTTGTCTGTAAGTGTGTTTGTAGGATGGGATGTAGAGAGAGGCTGTGACAACCAAAGGAATGTTTGTCTGTAAGTGTGTTTGTAGGATGGGATGTAAAGAGAGGTAGTGACAACCAAAGGAATGTTTGTCTGTAAGTGTGTTTGTAGGATGGGATGTAGAGAGAGGCTGTGACAACCAAAGGAATGTTTGTCTGTAAGTGTGTTTGTAGGATGGGATGTAAAGAGAGGTAGTGACAACCAAAGGAATGTTTGTCTGTGAGTGTGTTTGTAGGATGGGATGTAAAGAGAGGCTGTGACAACCAAAGGAATGTTTGTAAGTGTGTTTGTAGGATGGGATGTAGAGAGAGGTGGTGACAACCAAAGGAATGTTTGTCTGTAAGTGTGTTTGTAGGATGGGATGTAGAGAGATCGAGGCTGTGACAACCAAAGGAATGTTTGTCTGTAAGTGTGTTTGTAGGATGACAGAGGGCAGGTAACATGTAATGTCATAACAGAAATAGCCCCGCTCCTACCCCCTTGTTTAGACATTGCTGCATCCTGATCCATACTGTCTTCTTCCAGAATTCTTGAGAGATGAAGTGCAACAGGGAATGTGAAGTTTCAGACCGAAAAATTATTAGGTTTTTTGCAATGAGAACTTAATGCAACAACAGTTGTATATTGTTTTCTGGATAATTCACTGTCCAGTACATTCATATATATAAAAAAAATATTAGAACTTAAAAGAGTGTATTATGAAGGCCTATTTAACACTGAGACACGGATAAATTTATGATGCCACTTGTAAGAAAAGACTTCACACAGATTGTGAAATCACAGGACATTTGTAAGCCTCCATTTGAGTGATCGTAAGTATTGGTGATAGAGCTATATTTGTAGGACGACTGTTAAATGTTTCAGAACAGGGCAGTGAGTTAGCTCAGTCGGAAGCACGTCTACCTCACGATCCAAAGGACCCCGGTTCGATTCCCCGATCCCACTGAGCTTTGTTGTGTGTAATCGTACCATCCTTCTCTAGTTAGAGGCAAAACACTCTGTCCTAGCTCGGACAGGACATAAAATGGAGATCCTGTGTATGAGAGAATCACAACTCGAGCTCGCAAAAAAATCCCACTGTATTTATTCATCGCAAAGAGCAGGGTGTTTGACCCAGTGAAGTGGTCCCGCTTGTCATCCAACTGGATGACCAGCTATTGCAGCTGAATATGGGCTATCCAGCCATCTTCTCAGATGGAAATGAAGCAAACAAAACAGCATTTCACCAGTAACAATTTCTTCAACATGTCGCAAAATTTTGGCGCAGAGCTACAGTGTACAATAAACAATAGCATGAATTATTACCAAAGTGATTCGCCCTTATAAACTTGTCGTGCCAGACATTATGGGACCCCACCCTACTCGAGAGGAGAAATTTCACAGCTGTTGTTACTTACCGCTTGGCAAAGTGCGGCCTTGTTGATGTGCGTAGGTGTGCTCTCTGTACGACATGGTTTTTCTGGTATTGATATGTGATAGACGTTCCCTTTCCCACGTTCCATGTGATTATTAGTGATGCGATCCTTGTTAATGGGGTCAGTACTGCTGTCGGCTCCTGAAGTACCAGTCTTTAGCATCTCTCCCCTGTTCATTGACGTCGGTGAGTCGATCGAAATGTATTTCTTTCGTGAGAAAGTAGTTGGAGAGTTGGTCTCGTGCTGAGAAGTTATTTTAATCGGTGTAGATGATTGCTTTGGAGGATGAGTACTTTTGAACGCAGGAGCGTTAACATACTGCGATGACCCGCTGCTAGACAGAGGGCCAGCCGACTTACATGTAGCAGAGCGAGATGCTATTGACGACGCAGCAGAGTTCAGCCGCTGACCGCGAATGCCGAGTCCGTGGCTGGTGTGAACAACCTGCGCGGGAATACTGGCCTCTGTGGAGTTGTCGTCTGCTGCAGATAATTTCGGCGATTTGTAGATCGCAGACGAGCTTTGTTGACGCAATGGTTGTTGTGTTTTGTCGATTGATCTCTGGTGGTTAGATACAACAAAAAATGTTGGTGGTCAAGAAATTGAGGAGAAAGTCCGACCCATACACATTCTTAAACTCTTTTCTACCGCACTGGCATATCAATGTATCAGAAAAGTATATTTTTTATAGAAAGTAATAGAAAATGAGTAATGGACATGTGTTGAGCTGCGAAACATTAATGATTTATAATAATTACAATGACAATAATCATAACAACAATAATGTAATGATAATAAGGCAACTGTTGCCCAGGGAATTATTGTTGTCATTGTCATACACTGAACACAAATCAGGGGCGGATCCAGGAGTTCCATACGGACCACACGGGGTGCGCCTTTACAAAATTAAAGGGGGGGGGGCATGCACCCCGCCTCATTTTTCTCTTTATTTCTTTTGTTTTAACAAAAAATAAAGGGGGTTAACAAAAGATAAAGGGGTGCGCGATGCGCTCCCCCTGGATCCGCCACTGCAAACACTCATAGCGTTGTTGGTATTTCTGAATAGAATGAACCTGAGAGCAGAAGAAGATAGTGTTGTAGGAGACCATTCTGTCCAGTGTGTCTGATAGCACGAAAGTTTGTAATCATCCCCATACCTGCCTGCCAGCCACTCGTAAGTAATGCGCCGCTTGAAGGAGGTGAGAGTAGAAATCTCTGAAGACAGACCCATCTGGCGTTCCCATGGTTTCAGGGTGGTAGCCATAGCAACTGTCATCACGTGTGACACCAGTAAAATTGTTTGGTGCTACGTCCCTGTTCAGGCAGATATGCAATTTATATACACACAAAGTACGTTAGAATTTGATAGAAATGTTGTTCGTAACCTGTAATACCAGTGTAAAGACAGTGTTACGTTGAAATCACAGTTTTGTCTCTGGGTCAACAGAGAACATTTACCACATATAACATACCCAGTTTTATTCAAACATATCACACTTAGCGATCTATAACGTTTTATTAAGTTATATTTTCCTTCCCTCTCTTTCTCTTCTAGGTGGCTCGCCATTTCTGTATTGGAAGTTGATAAGACCGTTGATTTACGGATCATTTTGCCATGCAAAACAAGTGTTTCAGAAACGTTTATGTTGCAAGTTGCAAACTGGAAACAAGATAAGGTTTAATAGGGAATACCATACGCGAACGAACATGAGCATCATATGCTTCTCTCTACTTTACAATTTGCATGCATTGTAACAAATTCACTAATTCGACACCATTATGTATTACTGTGTCAAATGATGTGCCATTATCAATACAGTGTGTTTAGTTTGACGGAAAATTTATTGAACATATAACCCAATTGAACTCTACAGCTTTGATTTACTTTGAGGACGCTGTGGTCACTGTTTGGCTTGAAATCAAAATTCATGTCCCCTTCAATTATCTAGACAATCTCCTTGCCCGTCAGTCTCTCTCTCTCTCTCCCCCTCTCTCTCTCTCTCTCTCTCTCTCTCTCTTGGGCCATTTTTTCTGTAGTTGCCATCGAACTTATGATCGCTCGTGATATCTTGTGGAGTGTCCATCAGTCGGCAGTTATTACGATATCATTGAGCAAGTAATTTGTGAGTGGTTTGTTATCACTGCAAAAACAAGTTAAGAGTACAACAGGAATCACAAAACTAAGTTTGAAAATTGGAGTTAGTTCACGTTAAGTTTAGAAATAAAAAAAGAAGCATTACAATGCACACAATACAATGAAATTCTAACTTTTATATCATTAAAAGTTATTATCCACAACAGCAAATATTGCACTTACAGCAGGAACAACTGCAGTAGACGTGATTTTATAAATCATATATCAAAGTCATAAATACAAAGTATAGATGCAAGTGATGGTGATGATAGACTTCAAATAATGCCCAAATCATCAGATTCCATGCCTTCTAAGATTGAATGAAAAGTGTTTTCGTTGCAATCTCGTCATAGGCCTATTTTCAATGCTTTGTTCAAAACAGGCGCCAAAAGAGTTTTAGCGCCCATTATAGCTTTGTGGGTGCACTTCGCAGTGATCTTTGTCAGGCACCCAGTCTCATTACTTTAATGTTACAGTATACTTATCCAGGGTCTAACTTGTTCTTAGATCAGAAGAAAGGTTGACACAAGATTACCAAAAAAAATCGACTCTTTTGCCTACTTAGGTTGTGATAAACAATGGTTAGTGTTGGAGGCTTTGTCAGATTCAAATATTGAAAGAATATAATTAATACATTATATTGACAGCTGCATCTCCATGCCATACTCTTTAGACCGAGGCCGATGTCCGACTACACGTTGTGAAGTGTTACCATGGTAACACAATATAGTGTGCAGCTAAAATCGGCAGACAAAATATGCAACCTCTTGCTAAGTGCTGAGGACCTTTCTGTACTGTTGGAGGTAAAGTAAGCTTAACAACGTATTACAGAATGTCATGTTACAAGCACTTCATGTTAATACGAATTATACGCACAAATGTAGGCACGGGAAACGGGTTAACAGTAAAAGCCTCGAGACAGTGTCCCAGTTTGAGCTACTATGCCACCCATACATACAGGACAACATACGAGTAGATGTTAATACTGTACTGAAAAGTCCAACCTTCGAACAGAACCCTTGGCTACGTAAAACGAAGTTACAGCTAAGAGGACAGAGATTGGATTATCACCGAAGTACAACCAAGTTGGAAGTTCATGGAGCGATCATTTTGAATTGTCTTGGGCGCATTGCATACGTTTGTTTGTATTTGTCAGGTGCAAATAAGAAAGGTGAAAACCTTTTCAATAATGGCACCTGAAAGGCCACAGAATCTGCAGTTGTTACTTAAATCGTATTTCAAATCACTGTCTTTATCATTCTCATTAAATTCTTATCGATTTATTATTGCTAGCACCAGAGTATATTACAAAGTTTACGGTGCGCCCGCGGTGATGAGACAAGTGCAAAGATTCGCTGAATGAACCTCCTTGTCTTTTATTAAAGGAAACCAACACTCTCGTTTCGGATTAATTTCATGGAAACGTTGCTATGCCATTTTTGAATAAATTCAATTTCAAGTTAAAAAAAAACTTTAACTGAATAACTGAGGGCAATGATCAAATCTAGGAAGGGTTTTTTTTTTGACAACTCCTTACGCATTTTTTCATGATATTTCCAATAAATTCTTAGTTCTTTTGATACACTTGTTTATATGGTCCAACTTCATTCTAAGTCTAGAAAATGAATTTCTTTTGTACCCAGAGGTTGTTCTATACATTAGAAAGTGGATGAACAAATCAATGAACAAAACAGAAGGATAATTGTTCATAACATTTACTTCTGCCCTTTAAAGCTACAGTTCAAAATGATAATTTGGATCTTCTCATTTCTTGTCTGATCTTGAGAAATACTTACAAAGAAATATGATTCGTTAGGAATCACAAACTTGACGAGGACTTAGTGGTTTCCTTTAAAGATTAGTTATTCAAAGCAATAGGGTCATAGCGTCGACGAGGATAATTTGCTATGAGTGAAAGTCGAAGGATTGAGGAAACTAAACTAGGTTGGTTCTGATTTGACACTCGTACCAATCATCGCAGTCTGACAGCTCTTCGTCAATCGGGTGCAAATCGTATTTGGGCAAACGGGTGACAAATCTGTGAGATTCGCGCAGGAAAAACAGAGCGACATGCATTGAGTGTTTAAATGAAGCATCATAGAGCACGTCACTAGATGAGAGGGGCAAGTAATGGAACAGGCATATTCACAGATATATTACAGGGCGTGGCACATCATACGTTGAACCTCCGTTGAACAAGTTGGTATGGTTATGAACCATGCAAACCGTAGCAATTAGTTTTCAAGGCGACATTTTGTAAGAGACTATCGGTTAACATGTTAGCATTTGGTGATCGTATTGCTTGTCAGTTATACGTGTGTGGAGAAGTGTAAAAATTGTCATCATAAACACACAATACAATACACTGTATAGTATTGTAGAGTGGATTATTACCTGTACTTTTTCCTCCCGTGTACTTTGCCTTTGAAGATGATGGACATGTACAGGGACTGTAATTCCGTGGATTGGTCACTAGCGCTGTGATAATCTGTAATTTTACCTAAGGTTGATTTAATTGTGATAGGCTAATCATTACAACAGTCATTCTAGAATCTGATTAATCCATGGATGTACAATGTTGTTATTATCGATCACGGTGTGTTCCCGATCAAATTCACTCCTTGTTTGAGGTGTGTTTTTGTATCAATTGCTAATCATTTCTCTCCTTTTGTTGTTTTAATGTATTTGACATGTTTAACATTGGTGTGTTTTACACTAAGATAGAAAAGAAAACTGCACGCATAGGCATCGATAGGTGAACGCAGCACAGTCAGATTTTCCCGTCACCGTTACCATGATTAGATCACACTAAATTAATTTACGAGGGATAACCAATTTCCGATGGGTAAAAACGAACCTGTGTATGGCGAGCGAGTTTTGCAGGGCTTTTTTTCTTACAAAACTCTGCCAAAGTACGGAAGACAATTGCAACCCCTTCTTGCTTAAAAGGCTGACTGAGTAATACATTGCCCAGTTACTGATCTTTTTTTTTTTTCACAAGTGTTCTGTGTAAATTATCAGTAAGGAAATAATATGCATGTTGAATTAAATTCGTTTTACGAGATATCATGATGAACTTTTTTGCTGCAAATGTTAATATTTGGTCTTTATCAAACAGAGACAGCTAGATAATATTTCCACAGAAATTGGTTATCCACACTATAGTGACGTATAACAGTAGACCACACCTACCTTACTTTGGCATTAAGTATCCGTATGCGGTCCTGTGGTAGTAGTGTTTTGTGTGTTGTTTTTTTTTGGGGGGGGGGCGGGAATGGGGAGGGTTGTATAAAAGCCGTGGATAGAAATAAAAAAATGCAAGAAATGTGCTGTGATGTGGATCGACACTCACCCTCAACCAAGAAATATTGTGTTCTGACATAAATGGGTAACAGATAACGCTCAAAACAGGACGATACAGACAAACATGACACTTGAAGAGTACGAGATAGGACATGACACGGTCAGGAGTAACACAGGACAAGCTGTGAATTGCCGCAGGTGAGAGAATTGAAATTTGGAAAGTGTCACACACGTGATATGTGACGTCAGCAAGGGGTGACCCAATCACCAGCAGAAGTTTGCCAAGAGAGTCTAGAAGCGGATGAATATTACCCCACGATCTGTGTGCACTGCCTGGGTCCTGGAGTGCATGTAACTAGACAATAATATGAACACAGGCCCTTGGTTAGCTTCTACCCACACAAATAAACAATACTGGCGGAACCAAGGGATGGAGAGATATGAAAGAATCACATCAAAGTTCCCTCGTCGAATGATCAAACAGAAAAAGAAAAATACCCCATGACATAGCCATATGTTTCCGTGCAGGGTACATAATGTAACATAGTTTATGAAATAATAGTGAGCATTAAATGAAAATATGAAAAAAAAAACCGGATGAAATGAGATCAAACACCATTCCCATGTAGTATACATACACACAAAACAACTGCCATACAATTTACGACATTGAGTATGCGCAATGCACCATTCACATTGTATCATAGAAAATATTCGGTATTAGAAATATGCCATCAAACCCCTCTACACTTCATTCAGATGAAAGTGAATTGGACAAAAAGTGATAGAATCCCGAAGTTCATGCTGAAAGTTTTTAATGATGTCTGTATTTCGGCAATGTCGATATTTGATAATAACTTCAAGTCTAAATTGTTTTAGCCATATCCCCATCTACTAAGTGTCCTTCAGGAATGTTCGGGAGGATTTAGCTATGATAGAATACATAATTAAGTGTATTTGTAAGTGAATACAGTGTGGATGTGTATTACTGAGTATATCACTGTGTCGCCGTTCAGGCACGACTCCAACTGCGTGTATAGGCCTACTTTTTATTCTTCTTCTAATCCTACAGTGTAGTAAAACAGCAGTAGACAGCAGTTTGTACTTGTGATATGACGAGGAACGCACATCACTCTCTGCGTCATTAAAAAAAAACACGATCGATTTTAATTATCGACACTGTCATCACTCGTTGATAATGTTAAAACACGATGAGAAGTTTGATGACGAAAAACTCGAACTCCTCGAAAAGCATGTTGAGTATCCAATCGGCAGCTTGTTTTATAAGCAATAACTTGCCATTGGAATTTGATTTGGCATATATTATATTAGAAACGGTCGCGTGACAGTTGGAAAGTGGCCTATTTACTTCACTTGCTTTATAGTGCGATGCCTAAAGTACAGATCTATTCTGTTTGCTTTTCACGGGGCAAGAGATTTTACTGCAGAAATGGTCTCCATTTGACAGGTACCTATACAATGTCATTGATTCTCACATTCAAATTGGTACCTGGAAGCATTTGCGACCGTTATTTTTGCAGTCGCATGTACGCGCAGATTCTATCCTGTATCATTTTGTTCATTTTTTATTCTGTAAACGTCCGATTTGCTGAAAGAGCGTCTTTGCTTTCAGTCAGACTGTACTTTATTACATAAGAAGTCTATAGAAGGCGTGTAAAAGTCAGTTTTATCATAGCAGCCTCCACAAATTTTATTTCCAGTTGTTGATATTGTTTAGGATCCTCAAAATTAACAAAGCCGTCAGCGGAGACAATTATGTATAGTTTCTTAAGAATATCGATTCTAATCTTCCCCTAGTAGTGATAGTACTTAAGCTCACACACTCTTTCCAGCTTTCCAAACAAAGTGAATACTCATCATAGTATACTTCTTCAGTTCATGTAAAATTATACAAACTTTTCTTATAGAACTACAGATATACCAAAAGCCAGTAAAATCGTAAATACGGCCTACTGCAAGTTTCATAGAGGCTTACAAAATCTTCACTAAAAAAGCTTAAGTAAAGATAAGTTGTTAGGAATAGATGTAGCATCGTGCTTGGAGCATATCACTACGCGATAGGTGCCAGACCAATAGGAAAACATTGATTTTTCTTCCTTCTTTCACGTTATCGTAGTTTGAATCGTGCAATCGATTGTTGTCTTTCCAGCCCGCTACCATCTAACTTTCGAAACCTCAGGAGATACAGAGTATCGACCCAGGTCCCGGGTCTAGACCGTATACAGCCTTTATAGGATCACGAAACGAAAGGTCTTAGCACTCAAAATGAAAACAGCAACAGGGCTCTCTCCAACTGACGATGAATTACGTTTTAAAATCACAGAGAGCTCAGCAGAAGACAACATTCAGGAAGATGATCGTTTGTCTTTTTCTCGCCTTCTTTCTCACTCTCTCTTTAGTGTGTATATCTTCATGTAAGACTCCTGAGTGTATTAATTACTGATGATAACATTTTAAAAAAATCATTTGCTGAAGACATTCGTCAAAATACACGTTTTGTTCGATGAACACGCGCAAAGGATTTCTCTTTGATGACTTTGAACACAGCACGCACATTGTAAAAAAAAAAGTAACCGACAGATCTGTACAAATCTGGTTGGAAAATAAATGGAGAAATGACCTAGTAAAGTGTCATTATATTATGAACATCTCTACTTTCAATACTTCTGTGATTGGTCACGTGTTTGGTCATGTGATCTATGAAGTACCGATTGTCTGGGAATTCTCTTCTTTTATGTACTCCAAAAGTGCCTTTTCGTGGCATGATTGGAGACGATGTGTGAGGACACCTGAACCGATTAATGGAATTAAATCGGTGTTTTCTTGAATTTTGATGATTGTTTCTAAATTGTTACTGATTTTTATGTTTTCCCAGCAGCTCGGATCAAAACCAACCTCCTTTGAGTGTCATGGTATTATGCTCTTCGAAGTTCTCACTAAATGGCTAAGTTCTCGCAAAATCTTAATCATTTAGGAGCAAATTGCATGAACTGTCACAATTCGGTTGATTGAAAAGAAATTATTATTATACTCCAGCAGATAAGCGTCATTTATGAAAAATGTGGGGTTACGTATTTGTTTCAAGTGGACGTAGGCCTACTGTATAGAGTTATATCCAACTTCTGAATTCCGGAGTCGAATTTCTTTTGCACTTATTGTGCATCTGTGAGATGAAAATATCAATGTATGTTCATTGCTACCAGTGTATGATTCCAACCAGACACTTTATATGCTCACTATTAGCGTCGTGGTGCGTCTATAATGATATCTCTTTGAGTAACTAAGTTAATAATACCAGAAACATCATCTGGACACGGGTGCGGGCATAAAACCAATCAGTATTACTTATATATCAAAATCTCGCGGAATCCAGAGTTATTCGCTGCCAAAAGAAAACAAACACAAAATCAACAGAATGCAGTTAATTTGGAAGCGCACAATGACACTGTTAAGTTTCTCTGGATAGGGGGCCGTACAAAATGACGTAAATAATATAGTATGGTGATAAAGGATAACTGATGATTACGGACTTATCTTATGAAAGTGCCGTGGTCGTGAAAGGTTATCAAAATGGACGTTAATGCACATTATTTTTGTTTTTCTATTTGATATTCTCTGGTCGTGAAAAGTTATCAAAATGAACGTTAATGCACAAGATTTGAGTTTTTACATGTGATATTCTAAAGTGCCAAAGTTAGGCCTAACAACTTACCCGAAAGCAACGGGTAGAGTGTGGTTGTCGGCGGTAGCAGGGAATTGTGAGACTACGGAGGGCTTCCAAAAAGGGTGTTGTCCCACAGGTGGGCCGTGCTGTGGGATGGTGTTGGCTTGATCCGTTAAACCACTGGATGATGGCGAACCGTTCCGGACATTGCCATTCGATGCCCTCGACCCAAGGGATGCCGCGGTGGTCATCGGTCTCAAGCCAGGCGGACTCCTGCTCTGCGGCTTGGCGGACTGTGACGACACGTCTGCTGTCACGGTCAGACTCTGCGGAATGCTAGGCATGAGAAGGTGTTCGTTGTCCTTGACGAACTTGGAGATCACGGAGCGGGAGTTATCCTTGATCAGGCCCGGTGACCAATGGGCAAAAGTTTGACGTTTGCGCGAGGCGGCCTCTGTGAGAGAGCAATATCGCGGTAGAGTCGTACCAGACACTTCACTTGCCGGTCCGTCGGCTGGTGCGGGTGCGCTTGGAGCGGTTGAAGGCGGAGGGAGGGCAGTCGACGCCCCGGCGTGGTTTGATTCCGTTTTGGGTTGATTTTCAGTCTTTGAGTCCGAATTGTGCCGCGGTCTTGACTGCGAAAGTCGTTGCATTTCCACTCGCTCAGCAGTTGCCGCTGCGGCAGCGATTTGCTGCGCTGCAAGTCGCGGTTCAGGTTTTGGTTGGGCCAAATCTGGCTTGAAGCCAGCATGTGCTGAAGCATCACCAGCATAGTAAATACTCCTCTTTCTTCCACACGCTGTGTCCTGTGCAGCTAGTTTTTCCAAAGGGCCACCACATGTGTGGAACCTCCGATATTGCTCCATGTACTTTTTGGGGTTGTGGTAATGACGAAACTCGAATTCAATGGCCATGGTCTTCATACGACTCGAGGCACGAGATGTGATTGAAAGCCGGCGGGGATGCGTGTCGGAATCTGTGCGGGACCCGCCCTTCGAGCTTCCACCTCCGTGGTTCTTCTGACCACTCTTTGATTGGCTCGGAACGCGACGATATTGCAGTCTAGCGTCCGGCACCCAACCGCACAGGTCGTCCAGATATTTGGCAAGATGCTGTGAGATCGTTGTGGCGTCCCAGGTAAAGTAAGGCTCCTGTCCGTCTTCAGCGGTATCCTCGTAATCGTTCAGCGCTCTCGTTATCGTCTTGTCCCGCACGAACGACGGACACTCGATCTCCTCGGCGGACTCATCGCCGCTGGAGGAGTCGACCGCATGGCGAGGAGCGGTGATCGAGTAAATGGACAGCGGCGTCGACATCGAGTCAATCGATGGGGAAGCTGGTTCATTGAAGACCTGAAATGAATTGAGTTCAGACCAATTACAAAATGTAGTTACACTCATTCATTGGCACCGTGGGTCTACACAGCGTTCATTGTCAACACAAAATATCTCACTAAGAAATTCAGACCTTTGATCAGTTATGATTTAGGCCATTTTTTTGTTTTACGTAAGGTGTAAGTTACTAGTACCACGTTGTCATAAAGTATATCTGCTACAGACCTAGCGTAACATCTGGCGAAACAAATATCACTGCCTGCGCTAATGATTGAAAGTGCATCACGTGACCGGATGAATATTGATATGACCAGTGGCAACAGCAAGACTCCTTCTCCCAAATGCTATGGGATGTATATTTTTTTGCCTAAATTTGATCGACCTTTTGTAAAGAGAATGCTAATGAATTTCTATGATACTAATTTTGTGATGCCGATGACGACAGCAGACAAGGACAATAACGATTTGATCTCATCAAAGCTTAAGAGGTCGAATCAAGTGGGTCTTATCGTTATCATCAATTATTGAATCAACATTGCTGTACCCGTATTTATAATGAAAATGACATCTTCTTCTTTTGTTGACTTCCTCCAGTCCTGGAGAACTGCGTTAGATTCGCAGAAATGTAGTAAAACACTGATTGTCATCTACTAATGTGGTCATATGTCAAGCCGGAGACAACAGACAAGAATCAACACAATAAATAATAGCAAAGAGCAGGAGAGATGAGGAAGACAAGATGAAAGCAACAGATCAAGCAGCAGGTATGAAGAGGTTATAATGTCATAGATGAGCGGATCACATGCATATCGGCTAGGAAGCGAAGGGAGTTGATGTGGAGAATGGAAGATTCTTCCCGGGAAATATTGGGGTCACTTGTTCCGGTGAGTATGAGGCTGGCAGAATACAGGGGAAAAGCAACCTAAACCGAATATCTTGTCTATGGAGACACTTAGGCTGAAAGAAAAGTCGGTATCTTTGTTTGAAAATAGAAATTAAGTATAACAAAATGTGAAGATACTGAAATGTCATTCGACAAAAGAACTATGTTTACTAAGAATCATTTTAATATCCGCAGAAATTATTTATAATCCGAGGGGTAAAGCGACTGGAATGCCACTGTTTCATAAAGCATTTTATATGCTTATATCTGAATAACTTTTTCACTGCTATACATGCTTATCTAATTTTCGTCTACCCGAATCAATTTTGTGACTCGGGATACAGCTGTAGAGCTTCAATACGAATGCAGGAATGCTTTAATACAATCGCATCTATAATCGCAAGCAAGGCAAATGTTATTTTAAAATCTTGCGTAGCTTGTTAAACTGCAAACACATATAGTGCCAATTAAGTCTTTGGGTTGGATGTCTTTTTTAAATCCACGTCATAATTATGCAGATAACGTTTAGTGAGTTTTCAAGGGATTGAGAATATAAACCTCTTTCGCCATAATGTGAACATTATCTAAACTGGCTTGATGCCAAATCGTCGCCAAGATATATAATACACATGCCAACAAACATGGTGCAATTCGTCATACTTGAAGTATACAATAATGAGACCAGGGGGGCGTTTCATCAACGAGTTCGTCGGGGGTTTTCACCGACGAATTTGCTATCAGCCAATCAGACGCAAGGATTTACACTGACAACTGTTAAAAGCTAATGAAATTCTTGGTCTGATTGGCTGATAGCAAATTCGTCGGTGAAAACTCCGACGAACTCGTTGATGAAACGCCCCCCTGTTCATATGTGATGTCGGAATGCCGGTATTTAGGGACCTACCTCGCACTGATCCGTGTATCCGTCTTGACACTAATACAATTCGTAATGTAAACATCCTTCTGAAAAGGTAGCGTTCTCATCAGTGAGCATCATGACTACGACCACGGAGCATGACGAAGATAGTCAGAGCATCGTCACGTATAAGGAGAGGTTCCACATCCAAACTATTACAGAACAATGCGCAGTCATTTATCAAAAATCTACATCATTCGGGCCGATGATAATTTCAGGAGAACATATACACACAGAATGCAGTTTCCATACAGCTGCTTCTTGCGAGCAGGAGTTCAGAGGGCGTGGGTTAGTAGTGTACCTGCTGCCTCGTAGAGGAATGAAGAGTGTGCAGTTGACCGCAGGGTCAATGTGTCACGAACAACTATTTCACATGTCCCTCATCGAATTCCTTCTCTGTGTGCGCATCAACAAAATGGTAAGATCAAATTTAGGATCTTATGCGATGACGTACTACGTACCCCCATTGGGTGAATATGAAAACAGGAACTCTCTTTTCTCCAGGCAAACGTGCTGGATAACTTTCAAGAAAACTATCTTGGCAAACCAGGGAGTGTACATACTCGATCCAGAACGTTACGCGTGGGATCTCCCGGGGCAACTACTGTATATAGCCGTGATAGTAGACGAGGGGTCTTCAAGTCGGTCTCAAGCTTTCATATGCCGAACCATCTTTTGTTCCGTATACATGCAAAGGCAGAGAAAATCGATTTCACGATGGAACTCATCTACTGATCCTTTTACAACCGTTAGTCTCCAGTGTTTCGATGTCCCCACTATTCGGTTACTCATGAAGTAGGATGAAGACGGAGAACTTGAGGTGAATACCTGCCCTAAATGAGCTGACGGCCAAGAAGAGAATGTCTAACCAAGCTGGCGGGTTGAATTCTAATCGAATACTATTCATTGTAGTAGATGGGGGATCTACAATGTATAGGGCCGATGGGGTGGAGAGGCACTGATCCGATAATCGTGAAAACACGGCCTTTGTCCTCGGCCACGCAGGCATATATGACTGGGAGGATTCATGGAGGGATGTGTGACCCCCTCGGTTTGGTGTTCAGATACACGATGTAAGGATTCCTTTCCTGGAGAAACATGAAATATGTATCATATAATTATATATATATTTGTATATATGTATATATATATATATATATATATATATATATATATATATATATATATATATATATGTGTGTGTGTGTGTATGTGTGTGTGTGTGTGTGTGTGTGTATGTGTGTTTGTGTGTATGTGTGTATGTGTGCAATCATAAATACGGGGTTTTTGTAAGATAATAGCTAGCAGATTACTTAAATGACTATGTCAGTTTCTTCATAAAAGGAGCCCTTCGTGGATCTGAACATCAAACCGAGGGGTCACTACAAATAGAAAGATATGACTTTGCATATACCTCTGTCCTATTGTATGCGTATTTAAATGCTCGTTTTAAAGTCATCCTGATTGTTGTATTATATAGCCCACGATTTTATCACTCCATCATCGATATATACCGCACTGTCCTGCTAGGATAAGAATTTTCCATTGGACACTCGATCACGGATATGTCTGGTTACAGGAAAATAGGATCACACTTTCTTGCATCTGTGCGAAGCGGAAAGAATGCCGTAGTATGTGTTGATAATTAAGACATCTGCTCCATCAGCAACCTTACTAAATCTTGTTGTGGTTCCAGTGAACGACACTGAATATAACGAACGTTTTATCCTCTTTTGTTGGTAAAGTGAAGGACCGCGAATGTTACAGTGCATGTACTGGATTTTATATGTCATTTGTCATAACGGAGATTTAAAAAAAAAAAAAAAAGGTTTCTTCAAAATTATAATGAAACCATAAGAAGAGCGATCCTTTTACATTTTTCAGTACAATTACAGTTTTATTAGAACACCAAATAAAAGATTCCGAATTGGTTCAAATAGAATATTGACAACAGCAGAGACATTTTATTTTTAACTGCAAGGAGACTCAGAGAAAAAGACGAAGGTAAAGCATGAAAAGCACATGTTATTGAGATATCATCAAAGAGTATTACACTCTTTACCAAAATCACACTGGAGTAAATCCGTCAATGATAAAAACTGAAAATAAAAAAAGAACGCTAAAAAGGTCGACACAGGGAGAGAAAAGACAGGAAGTTAAAGCCATAACAAGCCACACATTAATAACCACGTACATTCAAAATTTAAAAATTATTGCCGCACGATGAAAATGTCTGAAAAAACAAAACGAATTATTTCTAAGATATAGATCCTACGTCAGTCCTTGAGGAAAGTGTGAAACTTGAAGAAGAGGAACATATAAGTGCGATTTTTGGTCGCAGCTATGACAGCGCTATCATGTAAGCTCATTATTAGATCATAAGAAATGTAGCCTTCTTCAATATCTGTGAATATCTATATATTTTTTTCTCTTGAGAAGATTGGGAAGGGGTACGTATATTATGTATTATATATAAAAAAAAACTCATTTTGAAGATTTACGCCATATGATTGAAGTCGCCAAAGTACACGGTTCATGTAAAACCACCTGTTACAGTACCTTGATCAAGGAGT